>NC_056731.1:1146770663-1146990187 GCF_019279795.1 Protopterus annectens
ACGTTCTTGCCTAGGCCTTTTGTCAGGAGGGGGATGGGAGCCCCTGATTAAAGTAATAAGGTCTTCGGCCATTTTGAGCATTTGTTTCTTTGGCATGGATGACAGTTCTGGAGAATGCTGCACTTGTTTCCTTGCCTTTAATGGTGTTTTTGTCTTTGCTGCTATAGTAGCCTTAATTGTAAGCTGTGAAGGTCTGAAAACACCCTCAGAAGCCAGTGCCTGCTCAGCGGCTCCAGACCCATCTGAGGGGATAGTTTCCGTAGGCCCAATACCTTGAGTTTCCACAGGCCTCGGTGTCTCCACGTGACTGTCGGTTACGGCCTGTGGCTCTGAGGTAGCGGGTGTCAGGGGCTGCGAAAGCGCCTCACTGGGAACCGGTGACTGGCCTAGAAGAGGCTTTGTCGTCGGTTTTGGACCTTGGATGCCTGTCTTTTTCTTTGTCTTTGCGTTTTTTATACATTCCGGTCGTCGATTGTTCCGACGGCATTATATAATTAAATCTTCGTCCAAAATAATGTAAAGCAAAATCAAACCAACGTTTAATAGTGCGTTTATTGAATCTAGCACAAAACCGACAACTAGTAACGTCGTGGTCAGGGCCTAGGCAAGGAATGCAGTAAGAGTGAAAGTCCTTATGAGGTATTTGCTTCCCACAAGAAATACAATTATTAACTTTTACTGACATCGGTCTGGGGCAAGAAAAAGTTTCCCCAATGGGGTACTTAGCTTTATTGAAGACTTCGGTTCTGAAATTCAATTTTGAAAATCTCAGGAGTCGTCCGACCAACACTTGCGAACTGCTTTTGCTTCGAGCACCGCGCAGCAAGAAAGACTGAAGAAAATGGCGTCAGTTGCAACTTATATACCCCTGGCGCACTGACGTCAGGGAAGAGGCGACAGCAACCGACGCCGGACCAAGACTTTGGAACTCGGGTCGCCTGCCAGCAGGATAACCCCAAGTGTAATGACTGCAACAGTGAAACACGATGAACATGAACAGTCTTCCAAGAACAATGCTCTAAAGAAGCTGCAAGCTAAAAGGAGCCTGATTCAATTTGTTCAAGGCAAAATTAAGGTCCCAGGAAGGAGGAATAGGCTTCCTGGGCGGTCTAATATGAAGGACGCCTTTAAGGAATTTTGACCTCAAATCTACGAGACAAAGGCAGACGAGCAGAAATGGCTGACGTGGGCTCTTACAGAAGGGTATGGCAACCCAGCATCCAGCAACTCACAAATAAGAGAACAAAAGGAACTTCCACAGAAAGTGGATCTAGGTTATGAGCAAGACACCAAACAGAAAACCTCTTCCATTTGGACAAACAAGATTTCTTGGTAGTGCATTTCCTGGCCTCCTGCAGGACCTGAAGCACATCCTCAGAAAAAAAAGTGTCTAAAAGGGATCAAAATCCTATCACCCATAGTGTCAGTTCAAGAGTGGACAACTGGGGATGGATAAGAGACCCCCTTGTCCTATGTGAGAAAGTCCACCCTGTGAGATAACTTGTGATGACTGTCCTTGGCTAAATGCAGAAGAAGAGGGAACCAATGCTGTCTGGACCAAAAGAGAGTTACCAACAAGATTTTGGGAGAGTCTTGTTCTATTTTGAACAAGACCCTTGGTATGAGAGGAAGGTGACAAAAGCCATAAAGAACATCCTCTTCCAGGAAAAAGACAGGGCATCCACCTTCCAAGCCAGAGGAGATGGAAGTCTGGTGCAAGAGAGAGGAAGTTGTCTATTCAGAGGGGAAGCAAAAAGATCTACCCGAGGAGTACCCACTGGTGGATAATGTCCATTATACGACACTCCATTAATTTTCCAAAACGTGCACGCTGATTGGTCAGCGTGCATGTTGTAAATCAGAGTTATAGTAATGGAAAAAGGTCCGATCGCCTGGACTTTTTCCATTAGTATAACTCTTTTCTTTTTTTTTTTTTTTTTATTTCAGTTGCTTTTTTTAAAGCTGTCTCGCTATGTTAAACCCATTTAACATAGTGAGACACTTTAAAAAACAACAGAGATCTTGCTTTCTCCATTGCTTTTTTCAAAACTGTCTCGCTATGTTAAATGGGTTTAACATAGAGAGACAGCTTTAAAAAAAGCAACGGAGATTCCACGTTGCTTTTTTTAAAGCTGTTTCGCTATGTTAAACTCCTTTAACATAGCAAGACAGTTTGTAAAAAAACAACGGAGATCTTGCTTTCTCCATTGCTTTTGCCCATAGCTGTGATGTACTGCATAAGTATACGCATGCGCAGCACATCAGAACTGCCGCAGAATACCAGACAGCTGCGGAAGGGCAGCAAGGAGGCATTATACAATGCCATTATTTAAGAAAAGTAATTATTTTTTTTCTTAAATAATGTCATTGTATAATAGCAATAACCCACTTCTGGGTGTGGGTAATGCTGGATTTACTCAAGGTTGTCTTTGTTTGGACACTCGGGCTTCACCCTCATGACCAAACCACACCAACCATGGGTAAATCCAGCATTACCCACACCCAGGTGTGGATTATTGCAATATAAACACATTTTTGTGAAGCATCTTCTCTTGAGCCCATGTTATGGACCTGCTCAGCCTGCCACAATGTTCTGATCTAAAGGAATATAAACAACCTGAAGAGAAACCTGATAATGGACAGCTAGATCCCAAACGTGCACTATAGATAAGACAGCGCCCCCCCCCCCTCCTGCTTGTTGATGTACCACTTCACTGTGGTATTGTCTGTGAAGATTTTGAGAGGCCCTGGAAGGAAGAGAATGGAAGACCAAAAAAGCCAGGAGAAGAATTCTCATCTCTGGCATTTATATGGTCTTTTCTTTGATGAAGAGACCAATGGCTCTGAACTTTTAGAGAACCAAAGGAAGTTCCCCACCCCAAGTGTGAGGCATCCAGAAAGAGTTCCTGAGCAGGGACTGGAGGCTGAAAAGGAAGCCCTGAGTTGAGTGACAGTTGACAAATCCACAACTGGAGCTCTAACTTGAGACATGAGAGAAGAGGAATTAGAAAGTCTAAAGGATGAGAATGTTGAAGCCAGACTGACTTCAGGAACCACTGAAGCATGTCCATATAAAGTCTGGCCATAGGAAGCATAGGAAAGATAAAAGCCATGTAATCCCAGAGCCTTTAGAAACTCTCTGGTTGCAATAAAAGCCAGAGGAAGAAGGGACTGAAAGAATGCAACCAGAGTCAAAGCCTTGGGAGGAGGCAGAAATGCCAGCACTGGAACGGTCTGGAGTCTGCACCTCAGAAAAAAACATGATCCTGAGAAGGAGTCAGGAAGGATTTTTGGAAGTTCACTGTAACCCCTAGACTTTACAGAAGACAAATAGTATAGTGAAGACACTGAAGCAAAATCTCTGTATTGGAAGCCTGAATGAGCAGATCATCCAGATAAGGAAATATCTTTTTTCTCCTCATTCTGCAGAAAGCAATAACAGGAGCAAGGAATTTGAAGACCCTTTGGGGCAGTAGAGGTGCCAAAAGACTTAAAACATAGAACTGGAAACGCAAGGAAGCAACAGAGAAACACAAAAATTTCCTGACAAGGGATAAATAGGAATGTGGACATCGGCACCCTTGTGATCCAGAGAGAGACTAGGAAAGCCTGAGGAAGAACAGGAGGAAACAAGGTTTGAAGGGATAACATTCAAAGGAAGGAACCTTCAGAAAGTTGTTGAGCTGAGACTGACCCACAACGGATCTCCAGGTGCCTGCATTCCTGGGAACCACACACATTTTGGAATAAACTCCCTTCCCCTTTTGAGAAGTCGAAAATGCTTGGATGGTTCCTTGAGACAAAAAGTTCTGAAGAACATCCAGAAAGAAGTGCTGCTGTTCCTGAAGAGGCTGAGGAATGCTCAAAAAAAGGGGGGGGGTTCCAAACCATGTAGCACCCCTGACAAATGAAGGAAAGAACCCAAGAGTTCCAAGTGATCTGTAACTAATTTGGAAGGGACAGAGGAAAGACGAAGTGATAGAGGAACTTGGCTGAGGAGGGAGGGAAGAATATAGTCAGTCAGAACCTGGCTTATTTGGAAAAACAGGCTTCTAGGCTGTAGGAGTCTGGGTAGACTTAGCAGGAGGAGCTCTTCTAGCACCCTTTTTACCCCTGGGAGAAAGGCAAGACTGTCTATGGAAAAGGCAGACTTTGTAGGGTAATTCCTCTGAAATTTGGAAACAAAAATATGTCTGAATTCCTGCATAGCCTTCCCTTTCCTTTTCCTGAAAAGATGTAAAAGGCACAGCAGCTGCAGAACCAAAGATATTTTTACTATCAAGAGGAGCATCCATCAACTTGGCCTTAATATCATCAGGCAGAGGCTGAAGGTGAACCCAGGAGTACCTCCTCAACACAGAGCCAAAGGCAGCAGCTCTAGAGGAGGCATCACTCACATCATAACTACACTTTATGGAATGGTGAGCCATTTGGGAAGAGGACCCTAACAAAGAGACGGATGAAGCCTTCCCTTCAGAATCAGAAAGATCTGAAATAACCTGAAAAGCCTGAGAGAGAAGTACCATAATATACCTGGGCATATGGGTCTGAAAACTGACAGCCCTGAAGGCCAGAGTAGCAGCAGTATACACTTTCTAACCCAACCTCCCTAGAGTTCTGCTGTCCTTGTCAGAGGGGAGCGGCTTAGTAGACGGCAAAAGCTTAGAGGGTTTATCAGCAGAGACAGAAGTAACAGAAAGGTCAGTGGAGGGACAGTTATAAAGAAATTTGCAATCATCAGGCACCTTACAAAACCTATCAGTTTTTTTAGGAGCAGGGAGCTGAGAACTAGGAGCCTGAGAAGCTGCACAAAAAGTATCCAACATGGCAGCAAGAAAAGGAGGAACAGCAGAGGGCTTGGGAGACCACATTTAATGGAGTTCATAATACCTCCTTTAAACATCAGAAACGTGGGCACAATCCCATCATGCAGGAAACAGTATCCCCAAAAGAAATCTCTTCAAAAGGAAAATAAGGACTAATAGAATCCTCTTCCTCTGAACCATAATCAAAGGGAGAGGGACTCTGGGAGGAATGAGCCAAAGATTCCTCATCAGAATCTACTTCCTCATCAGATGAAACCTGCACCCTAGGGCTTTTGAGAGGAGTAGAAGACTAAGGGGAAGCAGGAACAGAAACCCCCTGAGGAGGCTTTAACACCATGAGGGTATTGAACAAACCATGGGTAAAATCCTGCCACTCAAGCGGAGGATCCTTAGGAGCAGGAGAAATATGTTTCGTAGTTTCACACCTAACTATTTTAGGTGGTTTAGACCCCTGCCTGCAATCATTAAGCATAATGGGAACCTCCTTTCTAAAAAGGATTTGCAGAACACTCCTAGGCCCATCAGAAATAATCAGATGCAGTTTCTCCTGAACATCTGAAATGGACATCTGCAGAGCATCTAGGGATATGCAAGAAGCCAGTGCCATGCAAGCCTCCAAAGCATTCGTGGCAGAGGAATCTGACTGAAAAACTGGGCAGTCCTCCGGGTTTTCACCAGCCTTGAGAAATTCTGAGGATGGTACACCCATATGTCAATTTTATGCCCTATGCCATTCTTGGGGAACATACATGTAACATGCAATGTCCCTATTACAATCTAAGGTTCTGGCATACTGGTTGGCTGCCAGGTTGTCCTAGGCAAGGAATCTTACTATAAGGAATACTGCAGCAGTGATATAGAGGGACATAATTTAATATGTGTTTTTTGCATGCAGGCTTACCTCCCTGTTTTCACCCATGTTTGTGGGGGGGGGGTCTTCATACCCCCAAACCTATTCCCATACTGCCAGGCTTACTTAAATCAACTTCACAGTTGCACAAATACAAAGAAAAATCCCCCAAAAGGAACATCAAGGGCTCCTGACTACAGCATATAAAGCTTTAATGAAAGGAGAAAAAAAAAAAAAAAAGAGTTGAGTCAGGTTGCATGGCTAAGCTTATAAAGACTCAGGTGATCGTTAGCCTACCATATACCTACGAACCTATGAGAAGGGCAAAGACCCCTCAGCCAGGCAAATCTTCCCAACAGGAAAAAAAAAGATAGAAAAAAAAAAGAGGGAAGGAGGGAGGGAGTGAATACTGCAACAGTGAAGAAAAGGACATCTATAGTTATGGTAAGTTTTACTCAACTACACTATCTCTGTCCATATCACTGCTGCAGTATTCAAAACATATGGGAGAGTACAAAAGTTACTGTAAGGAAGGGGAGGAGGAAGGCAAGGAGGAACCCTCCACAAATTCATGAAGGGTAGCATTGACAAACCCCACCCTGGCTCTGGAAATGGTATCCAACTTGTAATGTTTACTAAAGGTGTGCACAGACAACCAACACAGACAAGCAAAGATTGCTGACAAGTGAGCTTTTGACAGAAGAATATACCAAGCCAGCATGTAGCAGTTCATACAAGTAAGACAAAGGTGAAACTTAAGACACCAAAAAGAAAATCTCTCCCATTTGGACATATATGATTTTCTGGTATTGGGTTTTCTGGCTTTCTGCAGAAAGTACAGTTGTGTACACTTACCATAAATGTAGATGTTGAGTGTACTCACTGTTCCAGTCATCACATTTGGGTTATCTGCCTGCAGGTAGCCCTCAGCCGGCCTGAATACCAGTCTCGTCAGATTTGTGCATCGGATGCTGTCGCTTCTTCCATGACGTCCATGACATCAGTTTTTCTTGCCCCAGATGTCAGGTGCCCCCACAATAGGAAGCAATTATATGGTATGGAATACCCCCAGCAAAAACCAAATATATATGATATAATATATGCCAAAGAAAGAGGAAAGGTAAAAGTCTAGAGAAGTCAGGTGGCTGGAGGAAGGGTAACCAGGACTGCAACAGTCAATACATTCAAACATCTACATTTATGGTAAGTGTACACAACTGTACTATGTTCCTCGTGTATCACTGTTGCAGTTATCACATTTGGGTTGATTCCCAAAGCTAAGGAAGGGTGGAGGTAGTTAAAGAGCATTCGGGTTAGCAATAAGGCCCTGTAAAACTGCTGTGGCAAATCCAGCTCTGGATTTATAAAAGATAGGCAGGTGGTAATGCTTGGTGAAAGTATGTACAGAGCTCCAGGTTGCAGCTTCCAGGATGTCCCTGGTAGGGACTCCTCTGAGAAATGCAGCAGAGGTAGATGTAGCCCTGGTGGAATGTGTTCTTATCCCCTGTGGGGTAGGTTTTCCATGGTGTTTATAGCAGAAATGGATGCAATGTGCTATCCATTTGGAAATGGTTTGCTTTGAAATGGCCTTCTCCTCTGCCCCTGCAGTAAAGCTCACTAGCAGCTGTTCAGATTTTCTGAGAGGCTTAGTCCTGTCCAAATAGAATCTAAGCTGTCTGTGTACGTCAAGAGAATGCAGTATCCTTTCCCCTTTATTCTAAGGATTAGGGAAAAAAGTAGGCAAATGAATGGACTGGTTTAGAGCCACACTAGACACCACCTTGGGCATGAAGGATGGATTAGTCCTGAGGGAAACGCTGTTCGCATGGAAGATAATGAAGGGTTCCACTGCCATGAGGGCTTGTGGTTCAGACACTCTTCTTGCTGAAGTGATGGTTAGAAGTAAAGCTGTTTTCCAAGAAAGGAATTTCAACTGTGCTGTAGCAGCTGGTTCAAAGGGGGGGGGGGGGGTTAGTTTTTCCAATACAAAGTTAAGGTCTCAGGCTGGAGTGGGAGCCCTTCTGGGTGGTCTTAAATTTTTGGCCCCTCTAAAGAATTGTTTTAGCAGGGGATGAGAGATGAGGGGTGGGTCAGTACTATAATGTGCTGATATGGCAGAGGCATGAATCTTAATTGAAGATAAAGATAGGCCCTTGTGGAGCATTTCTGTTAAATAATCTAGAATACGAGATAATCTGGGCACCATTATGCCCATCCCCTGAGCCTGGCTCCAGGAACAGTGTCTTTACCACTTTTCTGAATAGGATTTTCTAGTACTAGGCCTCCTTGCCTCAAGAATGACATCCAGCACGTGCTTACTGAGGGTTGCTGGAGGTGAGGTCAGGGAATTAGCCAGGCTGCAAGGTTCAGGGTTTGAAGCTGAGGGTGCAGAATCTGGCCTGCCGGCTGGGACAGCAGGGAAGGGGTCTGAGGCAGGTGCCAAGGTTGTAGCACTGTCAGAATGCGCAAGAGGGGGTACCAGTGCTGGTGTGGCCAATCTGGTGCAATCAGTATTGTCCTTGGCTTTTCCTGTTAGATCTTTAGTAGAACCTTCGAGAGGAGAGGCAGAGGGGGAAAGGCATAAACTGACAGGCTTTCCCAGGTAAAGCACAGGGCATCCACTTTCGAAGCTTGACTGTGGGGAGTTCTGATGCAGAATTTGTATCAAATGGTAGTTCTGAGGGGAAGCAAATAGGTCTACCTCTGGAGTCCCCTATTTGTTCCTCAAGAGCTTGAATATTTTGGGTTCCAGTTTCCATTCGTGTGTGTCCATGACATTTCTGCTTAAGTCGTCTGCCAGTGAATTTAGTTTGCCTGGCAGGAATTGAGCTTGTAGGTGCACTTGGTAGCTCAAGGCTGTGTTCCACAGAGCCATGGCTAGTCTGCAGAGTGGGTAGGAATGGGTTCCCCCCTGCTTATTTATGTACCACATAACTGTGGTATTGTCCGTCTTTACCAATAGCTGTCCTGGAAGAATAAGGTCTCTGAAGGCTGTCAGAGCATTCTGTACAGCTAACATTTCTTTTTGATTGGTATGCAGGTGCATCTGGTTTGGGTTCCATTTGCCCTGAATGCACTGCCCTGCCATGTGAGCCCCCCCATGCATAGTCTAATGCATCTGTTGTTAGGGTTTGGGCGGCAGTGGGTAGAGTGAAAGTGAGTCCCTTGTTGTGGTTGCAAACTTCTGCCCACCAAAGGAACTCTGCCCTTAGACAAGGGATAATAGGAATCATTGTTTCCAGGTCCTGAGAATGTTGACACTATAGGCTTTTTAGGTATCAATGAAGTTTCCTCATATGCAGTCTTGCATATGGAATTAACAGAATGCAAGAGACCATGAACCCCAGGGCTTGCAGGATTTGCCTTGCAGATAGCTGGGTTTTTGTGGCCAGTAGTCTGAAGTAGGTTGTCAAATTAACTTGTTTCTCTGGAGTGAGGAATGCCATCTGGGAAGTTGTGTTCAAGCTTGCTCCCAGGAGTACAATCTGTTGGCAGGGTAATAGGTGTGATTTCTTCTCATTGATGGTGTACCCCAGTGAACTTAGAAGTCTCTTTACAAATGCCAGGTGCTGTAATAGCAAGTCCTGACTCTCTGCCTGAATCAGGCAACCATCCAAATATGAATATTTCTCTGCCTGCAAAATGCAATGGCTGGAGTTAGACACTTTGTAAATACCCTGGGCACAGTAGATAAGCCAAAGGGCAGAACAGAGAACTGATAGTGCATGGAGCCTGCCTTGAACCATAGGAATTTTCTGCAGAATTCCCTTATTGGGATGTGCAGGTAAGCTTCTTTTTTTAAGTCTTGAGTTGACAGCCAGGCATCCTTGACCATCATAGGAAAAAGCTGCTGAAGAGGTAGCATTTTGAATTTTGGAACCACCATAAAGGTGTCGAGAATAGAAATGTCCAGGAAAGGACGCCAGGAGTTTTCTTTTCTGGGAACCAGGAACAGTCTTGAATAAAAACCTTGCCCCCCTTGTTCTGCTGGAACAGGTTGAATAGCCCTGATACGGAGGAGAGAGAGCACTTGTTTTTGGGCCTCCGCCAACTGGTTTGGGGGAAGGTCTGGCCATCCACTTGGGGTTGGGAGTGAGTGGAAGTGGAATCTGTATCCGAGGGAAACTATGTTTAAAACCCATTTGTTTTGGGTAATGAGTTCCTAGTATTTTGCTTGCAGGGCGAGCTTTGCTCCTAAGGGAGCAAGTAGTTGAGCAAGGTTTGGTAGGGGTAAGGATAAGTCATTGTGCCATTTCCATAGGGGGAGGCTTACTACTCCCTGCTTTGTAAGTGGGCCCCCCCCCCACTGCTTAGATCTGTGCATAGCCTGAGACTGAAGTCTTGGTGGTTTGCTGCTCCAGCGTTTGGACTGAGAAGACCTGGAAGAGACTGGAAAGGACCAGTTCTTTGAAGGCCAATGCCTGCTGAATCTAGGTGGCTGTACTTGAGAAATCTTTAACAGTTTGCATAGATTTAGCTTTTTCCTCCATCCTTTAGAGGACTTCTTCTGCTTTGTTGCCAAAAAAGGCACTCTTGGTGTAAGGGTGCATCCAGTAATTTAGCTTTAACATGATCTGGCAAGTTTTGTTCCTTAAGCCAAGCATGCCTTCTAAGTACAGACCCAGTGACAGCAGCCCTGCAAGATGCTTCTAAAGCATCAAAACTACATTGCAAAGTATGTTTACCTACTTGGTCAGCAGAATGCATTAACTCTTGTAAATCTTTGTGCTCAGCGCAGTCAGGAATCAACATCATTTTCTGTTTAATTAAGTCCATAATATGCTGCTGATACTTTAACATATGAAACTGGCAATTTAAAGCCCTAATGGCCAAAGTAGCAGAAGTATATACCTTCTTACACCATCTGTCTAAAGCTCTAGAATCCCGATCAGAAGGGGTAGGATTTTTGGCAGCAGTAGCCTTAACGCCTTTTGGTCCTTGGGAAATGGTCTCTGGATCCACAGTAGGATTCTTGAAAAGGAATTTGTGAGAGTCAGGTACTCTGTAGTACCTCTCAGGTTTCCTGGGAGCTGGAAACAAAGTGTCTGGGGTAAGGCTGGATTCCAAGAAAACAATCTACAATCACCAGAAAGTACAGTTGTGCACACTTACCATAAATGTAGATGTTCAAATGTATTCACTGTTGCAGACATTACATTTGGGTTATCTGCTTTGCAGTAGCCCTCAGTCAACCTGATTAACTAAGTCTTGGGTCCAGCATCAGTTGCTGTCCCTTCTTCCATGACGTCAAGTCGTCAGGAGTATAAAACATGCAGCCGATGCCATTACATGGGTTTTTCTTGCCCCAGATGTCAGGTGCCCCCCCTAATGGGAAGCAAATAAATCTAGAAATACAAGGATATACCTCCAACAGAAAAGCAAATACACCAAAACGCTTTTAGAGCGTAGTAAGTGAGAGAAAAGGTATAGCCAAAGGAAGAAAAGGGGGCTGGAGGGAGGGTAACCAGGACTGCAACAGTGAATACACTCGAACATCTACATTTATGGTAAGTGTACAGAACTGTACTATGTTCTTTGTGTTTCACTGTTGCAGTCATTACATTTGGGTAGATTCCCAAAGCTAAGGTTGGGAGGAGGAATTTAAATAGAATTAGGACCAGCTATAAGGCCCTGCAAGACTGCAGTGGCAAAACCAGCCCTGGATTTAGAGAAAATTGGCAAATGGTAATGCTTGGTGAAAGTATGTACAGAACTCTAGGTGACAGCTTCTAAGATGTCCCTAGTAGGGACTCCCCTAGAAAGGCTGTAGAGGTGGATGCAGCCCTGGTTGAATGGTGTCTGATGCCCTGTGGGATAGGTTTTCCATGGTGCTTATAGCAGAAATGAATGCAGTGGCCTATCCATTTTGAAATGGTTTGTTTTGAAATAGCTTTCCCCTCTGTCCCTGCAGCAAATGCCACCAGTAGTTGTTCAGATTTCCTTTGAGGTTTAGTCCTGTCCAAATAGAATCTAAGCTGTCTGTGTACATCTAAAGAGTGCAGTATCCATTCCCCTTTGTTCTGTAGGTTAAGAAAAAAGGTTGGCAAATGAATGGACTGAATAAGAGCCACACTGGATACCACCTTGGGCATGAAGGAGGGATTGGTTCTGAGAGACACCCTGTCCACATGAAAGATGATGAAAGGTTCCACTGCCATCAGGGCCTGTAATTCAGATACCCTTTTTGCAGAAGTGATTGCCAAAAAGAATGCCGTTTTCCAAGAAAGAAATTTTTAAATCTGCAGTAGCAGCTGGCTCGAAGGGAGGAAGAGTGAGTTTCTCCAAGACAAAGTTAAGATTCCAGGCTGGAGTTGAAGCTCTTCTGGGTGGCCTTAGATTTTTGGCCCCTCTGAGGAACTGCTTGAGCAGTGGGTGAAAGAAGAGGGGAGGCTCTGTGCTATAATGAGCTGAAATGGCTGAGGCATGAATTTTGATGGAGGAAAAAGACAAGCCCTTATGAAGCATCTCAGTTATGTATTGCAGAATCTGAGGTAAATTGGGCACTGCTGCATTAATTCTTTGAGATTGCTTCCAAGCACAGAATCTTTTCTGTTTTGTAGCATAACATTTTCTAGTACTAGGCCTCCCTGCCTCTAAAATGATATCCATCACTAATTTACTGAGGGATGGTAAAGGAGAGATTAGGTAATTAGCCAGGCTGCTAGGTTCAGGGTTTGCAGCTGAGGGTGCAGAATTATGTTCTCCTGCTGAGACAACAGGGAAGGAAGTCTGAGGCAGGTGCCATAGAGCCAAGTGTGACACACTGCACAAGAGTGGGTACCAGTGCTGGCGAGGCTAGTATGGTGCAATTAAAATCGTCCTTGGCTTGTCCTGATTGATCTTTAGTAGTACCTTGGAGAGCAGAGGCAGAGGAGGACAGGCACAAATTGATAGGTTTTTCCAGCTGAAGGATAGAGTATCCACTTTCCAAGCTTGTTTGTGGGGAATCCTTGTGCAAAATTTGTCCAGTTGATGGTTCTGGGGGGAGGCAAACAGGTCGATATCTGGACTCCCCCATTTGCTTGTCAACATGTTGAAAATCCTTGGTTCCAGTTTCCATTTGTGTGGGTCCATGAGGTTTCTGCTTAGTCCGTCTGCCAGTGTATTTAGTTTTCCTTACAGGAATTGAGCTTGCAGATTCACTTGGTAGCTCAAGGCTGTGTTCCACAATGCCATGGCTAGTCTGCAGAGGGGGTAAGAATGCATACCCCCCTGCTTGTTTATGTACCACATGAGAGCGGTGTTGTCTGTCTTTACCATTAGTTGTCCTGGAAGAATGTGGTCCTTGAAGGCTGTCAGAACATTCTGTACAGCTAACATTTCCTTTTGATTTATGTGCAGGTCCATTTGATTTGGGTTCCATTTGCCCTGAATGCACTTCCCTGCCAGGTGAGCCCCCATGCATAGTCTGATGCATCTGTTGTTAAGATTTGTTTGGCAAAGGGTAATGTGAATGGTAGTCCCCTGTTTTGGTGGCAGGCCTCTTGCCCACCAAAGGAACTCTAGGCATAGGCAAGGTATGATAGGAATCCTTGCTTCCAGATCCTGTGAATGTTGACACCACAGGCTTTTGAGATACCATTGTAGTTTCCTCATATGCAGCCTTGCATATGGAATTAGAAGAATGCATGAGGCCATGAACCCCAAGGCTTGCAGTATTTGCTTTGCAGACAGCTGGGTTTTTGTGGCCACTTTTTTGAAGTATGTTGTCAAATGTATCCATTTCTCTGGCGTGAGGAAAGCCATCTGGTTACTTGTATTCAAGCTTGTTCCCAGGAATATAATTTGTTGACACGGTACCAAGTGGGATTTCTTTTTGTTTACGGTGAACCCCAGACAAGTCAGTACCCTTTGAACAAAGGCCAGATGATTGAAGAGAATGTCCATGCTTTCTGCCTGAATTAGACAATCATCCAGGTATGGGTATATTTGAATATTTCTTTGCCTGCAAAATGCAATGACTGGAGCTAGGTGTTTTGTGAATACCCTGGGCACAGTAGATAAGCCAAAGGGCAGTGCAGAGAACTGATAGTGCGCGTAGCCTGCTTTGAAGCGTAGGTATCTTCTGCAAGACTCCCTGATAGGGATGTGCAGGTATGCTTCTTTTAAGTCCAGTGTTGCCAACCATGCATCCTTGCCTAGCATAGGAAGCAGCTGGTGAAGAGTCAGAATTTTGAATTTTAGAATCACCAGAAAGGTGTTTAGAATGGAAAGGTCCAGGATAGGACACCATATATTGCCTTTTCTGGGTACTAGGAAAAGTCTCGAATAGAAACTTTGTCCCTTTTCCTCTTCTGGTACCAACTGAATAGCCCCCATGTTTGAGAGAGAGAGAGAGAGAGTACCTAATTTGGGGGTAGATCTGGCCAACCGCTTGGTGTTAGTAACGTGTGGAAATGAAATCTGTATCCTTGGGACATTATATTTAGAACCCATTTGTCCTGGGTAATAAGTTCCCAGTTTTTGACCTGCAGGCCAATCTTTCCGCCTAAAGGAGCATTTAGTTGGGAAGTGCTTGGAAGTCTTAAAAGCAAGTCATTGAGACGGTTTTCCATAGGGGGGAAGTCTTGCTGCTCCCAGGTTTGGGTGCAGAAACCCCCCACTGCCTAGTCTTGTGTGTCCCTTGGGACTGAAAAGTACAGTTTTGTACCTACCATAAATGTAGATGTCCGAACAGGATAGCATCTGCAGTCCTAACAAATGGGTTGTCCTGTCGTCAGGCAGCCCTTCGGTCGGCCGGATTCCAAAGTCTGGGTCTGGCCTCGGCTGGTGTCGCACTTCACCTGACGTCATCTTTGCTGGTCTTCGGGTATAAAGGCATCAGCCGACGCCATTTTCCTCAGTGTTTCTTGCCCCAGATGCCAGTTGCCCTCTTGTATAGCTAAAGTTTTGGGGTAAATGCCAATGTTTCCCAAAAATAGAAGGCAAACACAAAAAATAAACATGTATGTACATATATACAAACAAATACACCATAAGAGATCCCCCCCCAGCTAGCTATTAGGTGGGCAAATACCCTAGGAGTACCACAGAGGGGAAGGAGGGTGGGTAATCCTGACTGCAGATGCTATCCTGTTCGGACATCTACATTTATGGTAGGTACAAAACTGTACTATGTCCTTCAAGGATGCATCTGCAGTCCTAACAAATGGGTAGAATACCATAGCCAAACTAGGGAGGAGGAAGAATATTTATGGTGTAGTTAGGATCCCTTGCAAAACAGCAGTGGCAAACCCTGCTCGGGATCTAGAGTATAGAGGCAAGTTATAATGCTTGGCAAATGTATGCACGGAGGACCAAGTAGCAGCCTCAATAATGTCCTTGGTAGCCACTCCTCGTAAGAAAGCTGTGGTAGTGGCTGTAGCCCTTGTAGAGTGAGGCCTTATGTTCTGTGGAATTTGCTTTCCATGATAGGAGTAACAGAATCTTATGCAATTTCCTATCCACTTGGAGATTGTCTGTTTGGAAATTGCTTTTCCTTCCCTTCCTGTTGCATAAGCCACTAGCAGCTGGTCAGTTTTTCTATTTGCCTTGGTTCTGTCCAGGTAGTAGCGCAACTGTCTATGTACATCCAAGGTATGCAGCAGTCTTTCCCCCCTGTTCTGTGGATTGGGAAAGAAGGTAGGAAGGTGGATTGCCTGGTTTAGAGACACTCTGGATACCACCTTAGGCATAAATGTAGGATTAGTTCTCATGGACACTCTATCTTGATGGAAGATTAGGAAGGGTTGTACTGCCATTAAAGCCTGCAGTTCTGGAACCCTTCTTGCTGAAGTAATTGCCAGTAGGAAAGCAGTTTTCCAGGATAGGTGTTGAAGATCTGCTGTTGCTGCTGGTTCGAATGGAGGGAGTGTCAGTTTTTCTAGCACAAAGTTCAAGTCCCATGCAGGCAATGGTGGTTTCCTAGGAGGTTTTACATTCTTAATTCCTCTCAGGAACTGCCTGAGTAGAGGATGTGAGAAGACAGGGGGATCGAAGCTGTATTCTGCAGAAATAGCTGATGCATGTATCTTGATGGAGGAATAGGACAGGCCTGTATGAAGAAGCTCTGCCAAGTACTCCAGGATGTTGGCAATATCTACCTTTGACACATCTTTTCCTCTTTCAGTACTCCAAATGACAAACCTTTTCCATTTTCCTGCATAGTTCCTTCTTGTTGAAGGTCTGCGGGCCTCAAGGATTATGTCTTTAACCCTTTGGGATAAATTCGGGTTAGTTGCTCTTATGTAATGTTCCAGGCAGTTAGTTGTAGAGTTTTCAGGTTTGGATGCAGGATGTTGTAGTTGCTCTGAGTTAACATCAATGGAATCAGGGGCAGTGTCCACGCTTCTCCCCGAGACATGCTCCTCAGTAGTGGATACCAATGTTGTCTTGGCCAGTTTGGAGTTATCATAATTATCCTTGGACGTTCCTCTTTGATTTTCAGTAGTACCTTGTGCATCAAAGGAAGAGGTGGAAATGCATATGCTGTTAGGTCTTTCCAATTGAAGGTCAGAGAATCCACCTTCCAAGCAAGTGGGTGGTATGTCCTTGTGCAGAATTTCTTGAGCTGGTGATTGAGTGGGGATGCGAATAGGTCTACTTGTGGCATTCCCCATTTCTTTGTGATGGCCTTGAAGATGTCCGGGTGTAGCATCCATTCGTGAGCATCCGAGGTAGTCCTGCTTAACATGTCTGCTAGGGTGTTTTCTTTTCCCGGTACAAAAATTGCCTGTAACTGAATGTAGCTCAGAGCCATATTCCATAGGTCCATAGCCATTCGACATAGGTGGTATGAATGAGTGCCTCCCTGTTTGTTGATGTACCACATGACTGTGGTGTTGTCTGTCCTTATCATCAATTGGCCTTCTTTGAGGAATGGTCTGAAATTCTGCATTGCCAGTTTTACTGCCAGCATTTCTTTTTGATTTATGTGCAGGTGCAGCTGATCTGGAGTCCATAAGCCTTGAATGCACTTGTCCAGCATGTGGGCCCCCCATCCGAGGTCTGAGGCGTCCGTTGTGATGGTTTGGTTTGTTTGAATGTTTTGGAAAGACAAACCTGGGTTTGACTGGCATGCCTGAGCCCACCATAGGAACTCTTCCTTCAGGCATGGGATTAGTGGTATTTCGGTTTCTAAGCTGTGCTTGTGCTGAGACCATAAATTCTTTAGGTACCACATGTAGCTTTCTCATATGCAGTCTGGCATGGGGGACCAAGATTATGCAGGATGCCATGAAGCCCAAGGCCTGCAGTACTTTTCTTGCTGTTAGCTTGCTCTGTTTTGTTAATGCCAAGAAGTAAAGAGGAAGTTGTTCTTGTTTTTCTGCAGTTAGGAATGCCATCTGTTTTACTGTGTCCAATGTTGCACCCAAGAAAGTTCTTGTTTGGGATGGAATCAGTCTTGACTTTTTTAAATTGACTGTGTATCCCAGGGCTTGCAGTAAGCAAATGACTCTCTGTAAGTCTTGTGTCAGTTTGCTTTTGTTGTCCGCTTGTATCAGGCAGTCGTCCAGGTATGGATAAATTTTGATTCCCTGAAGCCTGCAATAAGCTATTACTGATGCCAGGCATTTCGTGAACACTCTGGGCGCAGTAGATAAGCCAAAGGGCAATGCTGAAAATTGATAATGCTCTGATCCTGCAAGAAATCTGAGGTATCTTCTGCAAATTGGTCGTATGGGGACGTGCAGGTATGCCTCCTTGAGATCTAGAGTTACCAGCCAATACTCCTTGCCCAGCATGGGAAGAAGTTGCTGTAGGGTCAGCATTTTGAATTTTGGAACAATGATGAATGTGTTTAAAGTGGACAGGTCGAGAATAGGTCTCCAACTTTTCTCTTTTCTTGGTACTAAGAAGAGTCTGGAGTAAAATCCCTTGCCCTGTTCTGTAGGTGGTACCCTTTCCACAGCTCTCAATTTTGTTAATTGAGCTATTTGTTGAAGGGCTTCTGTCTTTTGATTTGGTGGTAGGTTTGGCATTCCTGTTTTCACTGGTAATGTGTGGAAATGAAACCTGTAGCCTTGGTCTATAGTTTGCAAAATCCACTTGTCTCTTGTGATATAGTGCCAGTTTTTTGAAAATAAGGCTAACTTTCCGCCTAAGGGTGCTGCTTTTTGTTCCCTGGTAGGCGGTGTCAGAGTCAAGTCACTGTGATTGTCCTGTTGCAGTGGTAGTGGTTGTATCCGTGCCTCGTTGGTTATTGCCTTGCCACTGGCGCCCCTGTAGGTACCTCCTCTGGATTGGTTTCTGCCTCTGGAACGTCTATTCCTGCCTCTCTGATTTTTAGAGGAGTCTGGAAAGGACCAATTTTTGGAAGGCCAGTTCCTGCTGAACCTTGGGGGCTGGACCTGTAAGAAATCTTTAACTGTTTGTACAGATTTTGCCTTTTCTTCCATTTTCTTCATTACTTGTTGGGCAGGAGAACCAAATAGACTGACCTTATCCATAGGAGCATCTAATAGCTTTGTTTTAACATGATCCGGTAAGGCCTGTTCTTTCAACCATGCATGCCTTCTTATAACTGCGCCAGTCATGGCTGATCTAAATGAAGCCTCCAGTGCATCATAGCCACATTTTAAAGAATGGTTACTAACCTGCTGAATGTTATTCACCATTTCTAAAACATATTTCTTATCTAAGGAATCATCAGAGGACAGTTTCTTAGTTAACTGATCATGCATAAACTCTTGGTATTGGATCATATGAAACTGACAGTTCAGAGCTCTAGCTGAGAGAGTAGCAGAGGTGTACACTTTCTTACCCCATCTCTCTAAGGACCTGGATTCCCTATCAGAAGGGAGAGGGTTTTTTGCTGAGGTTGAAGCTACTGCCTTAGGCCCCTGGGAGATAGTCTCAGGATCTGCAAAAGGAGCCTTGTATAGGTGGTGATGAGTGTCCGGTACCCTGTAAAACCTATCGGGCTTAGCAGGGGCTGGAGGTAAAGTATCAGGAGCAGTACAAACATCATTAAAGGCATCATCCACAACAGGAAGAACTGGAGGTATAGCTAAGGGCCTATGCTGCGGTAAGTGTAAAAAGGTCCTAAGCCTTTTTCTTGAATCTGAGAAATCTTGTCCCTGCCATTGGAATTGCTCTCTCATGGCATGTAAGGTTTCCCCGAAGGAAAATTCCTCTGGTGGAGAGGCAGAAGGAATAGATTCTTCAGCATCAGAATCTTCATAAGTAGAAAGAGGAGCCTCTGGATGGTCTGTAAAGTCTGAATCATCAGAAGAGTCAGAGGAAGTTGGCTCAGGGGGCTCTGCTCTAGATCTCTTTTCTGGGGGTTGAGAGGCCCTGTCTGGGTGAGATTGGGATCCCCTTATCAAAGAGATGAGATCCTCTGCCAGAGTAAGCATTTGGGAACTGGAGCGGGGCCTGTGTGAGGGGGGCTTAACAGGCACTGACTTAGCAGTTTTGGCTGCTTTAGCCCTGGCAAAGGCCTTTATAGACATGGCTGCAGGAGGCCTAGCAGCACCACGTGCTGGGGTAGAGACATCCAAAGGGATGGTGTCCGATAATTCTTGAGAAACCACAGTAGTAGGCAAAACTTCAGAGGCCGATTCAGCTACGGTAGAAGGGGCCTCGGTAGTAGTCATGGATTCGGCTGTAGATTGAACCGTTTGCTCGGTTTCAACCGAAACCGAGACACTCGCGGTTTGCTTAACCGTGGTTTCGGCCGAAACCGCGGACCGCGAGTGGCGGTCCTTTTCTTTGCGTTTCTTAACAATTTGAGTAGTCGGAGGATCCGACGGCATAATGTACGCAAAGTCTGATCCGAAAAACTGTTCAGCAAACTCCGACCGACGCCTAAGCGTTCGTCGGTTGAAGGAAGCACAGGCTAAACAAGCTGCTACATCGTGGTCTGGGCCTAAACAAGGTAAGCAGTAAGAGTGGAAATCTTTATGAGGTATTTGTTTCCCACAAGTTAAACAGTTATTCACTTTTTCTGACATCGGCTGAGGCAAGAAAGAGTCCCCAACGGGGTACTTAGCTTTTAGAAGTCTTCGACGTAGTATTCGGTAGCAATAATCGCTGGATCTGACCGACCGGCACTTGCGAACAGCTTCTGCTTCGGGTGCCACGTGGCAAGAAAGACTGAGGAAAATGGCGTCGGCTGATGCCTTTATACCCGAAGACCAGCAAAGATGACGTCGGGTGAAGTGCGACACCAGCCGAGGCCAGACCCAGACTTTGGAATCCGGCCGACCGAAGGGCTGCCTGACGACAGGACAACCCATTTGTTAGGACTGCAGATGCATCCTTGAAGGACATCCTGGGGTTTCTGCTGTGTCTGGGTTTGGGTTGAGAAGACCTGGAAGGGGCTGGAAAGGGCCAATTTTAAGAGGGCCAGTGCCTACTAAATCTAGGAGGCTGAACTTGTAAGAGATATTTAACAGTTTGCATAGATTTAGCTTTATCTTCCATCTTTTTAAGAACTTCCTCAGCCTTGTTGCCAAACAGGTGGTCCTGATTTAAGGCATCCAACAATTTAGCTTTAACATGATCTGGCAAAGATTGCTCCTTAAGCCAACCATGCCTTTTGAGCACAGACCCAGTAACAGCAGCTCTGCAAGAGGCCTCCAATGAATCAAATCCACATTGCAAAGTATGTTTTCCAACCTGTTCAGCAGAATGCATTAAATCCTGTAATTCTTTATTTTCAGCACAGTCAGGCATTAACATCATTTTCTGTTTAAGCAATCCAGTAACATGTTGTTGATATTTTAACATATGAAAAACTGGCAGTTTAAAGCCATAATGGTCAAGGTTGCAGAAGTGTAAACTTTCTTACCTCATCTATCCAACGCCCTGGAGTCTCTATCAGAGGGGTTAGGATTTTTAGCAGTAGAAGCCTTAATGCCCTTGGGTCCCTGTGAAACAGTTTCTGGATCCGCAATAAGATTTTTAAAAAGGAACTTGTGAGAATTAGGAACCCTGTAATATCTGTCAGGTTTTCTGGGAGCAGGAGGCAAAGAATCAGGGGCCAAACTGGATTCTGAAAAGGCATCTTCAACAATGTCTAGTACAGGAGGTATAGCTAAAGGCCTATGCTGAGGCAGGAGTAAGAAATCCCTACGCCTCTTTTTAGAATCAGAAAAATCCTGGCTTTCCCAGTGGAAATGCACCCTTCGAGTATGTAAGGTTTCACCAAAAGAAAAATCCTCTGGAAGGGAAGCAGAGGGAATAGAGTCCTCTGCATCAGAATCCTCATAAGTAGATAAGGACAAATCCAGATCATTTGAAGAATCAGAAAAATCAGAATCCTGTTCAGAAGATTCATAAACAACTTCAGCCCTAGGTCTCTTAGAAGGGGGAGGTTGGCTTCCCCTGATTAGAGTTATAAGATCTTCAGCCATTGTTATCATTTGTTTTTTAGGCATAGAGGCCTGAGCATGCGGCCTGGGCGTCGGTTTCTTAGGCATAGTTTGAGATTTTGGCCTAAATGAAGGAGGCTTTGGTTTAATATGCAAGTCCGTAGGCCTGAATACACCGTCAGAAGCCAGTGCCTGCACAGTGGCTCCGGACCCATCCAAGGTAGAGACATCCACAGGTTCCACAGTTGAAGCATCTCGCGGCATACCAGACTCCGATTGGGTCTCAGTAGGGGCCTGTGAGTCAGAAGTAGCAGGTATCAAGGACTGCGAAAGCGCCTCACTGAATACTGGCGAACTGGTGAATGGCTTAGGAGAAGCGTCGTCGGCATCTTTGGACCTCGGCGGCCTGTCTCTGTCTATCTTTGTGTTTTTTCAGGATCCTGGTAGCCGGAAGGCTAACCGACATTTCTGGATAATTAAACCGAGAACCGAAATATTTAGAAGTGAAAATATACCAACGACAAATAGTGCGCTGTTTAAATAAAGCACAAAACCGACAGTAAGGCACATTGTGGTCAGGGCCTAGGCAAGGAATACAGTACGAATTAGAATCTTTGTGAGGTATTTGCTTTCCACAAGTAATGCAATTATTAACTTTTGCTGACATTGGTAAGGAGCAAGAAAAAGTTTCCCCAATGGGGTACTTAGCTTTAGTTGAAGACTTCGGTTCTGAAACTCAAAAATGAAAATTTCAGGAGTTGGCCGACCGGCACTTGCGAACTGCTTCTGCTTTGGGCACCGCACGGCAAGAAAGACTGATGTAATGGTGTCGGCTGCATGTTTTATACCCCTGACAACCTGACGTCATGGAAGAAGAGACAGCAACCGACGCAGGACCCAAGACTTTGTTAATCAGGACGAGTGAGGGCTACTGCAAAGCAGATAACCCAAATGTAATGACTGCAACAGTGAAACATGAAGAACATCAGGAGGGATAGCTACAGGCCTGTGTTGAGGCAGGTTTAAAAATTCCCTAAGTCTCTCTTTGGATTGAGAATAGTCCTGGCTTTCCCAGCGGTAATGCTCCCTAAGGGTATGCAATGTTTCACCAAAAGAAAAATCTTCTGGAGGGGAAGCAGAGGGAATGGAATCCTCTGCAACAGAATCCTCATAAGTAGATAAGGGTAAATCCTGGTAGAAGGAACAGAGATATCAGAAGAATCAGAAAGAACATCAGTTCTAGGTCTCTTAAAGGGGGAAGGCTGGCTTCCCCTAATTAAGGTAATAAGGTCTTCAGCCATTCTAATCATTTGTTTTTGAGGCATATGGGCCTGAGAATGCGCTTTGGTTGTCGGTTTACTAGGCTTAGTGTGAGATTTAGGCCTGAGGAATTTAGTACGAAGCCGTCAGTTTGATATGAAAATCTGTAGGCCTGAATACACCCTCAGAAGCTGGTGCCTGGACAGCGGCACCGGACCCATCCAAGATAGAGGCATCCGCAGGTTCCATAGTCGAAGCATCATCTCTTGGCATACCAGACTCCGAATGGGTCTCAGTAGAGGCCTGTGAATCTGTAGTAGTGGGTATAAGGGGCTGCAAAGCACCTCACTGAGTACTGGCGGACTGGCGACTACCTTATCGGAAGTGTCATTGGCAGTTTTGGACCCATGCGGTCTGACTCTGTCTTTATCCTTACGTTTTTTCAGGGAGATCGGTAGTTGGATGGCTTAACGAAGCCATTTCGGAGTACGGAGATTGAGAACGAAAGTATTTAGCTACAAAAATAGCCCGACGACAAATAGTTCGGGCATTGAACAAGGCACAAAACTGACAGCAAGGGATGTCGTGGGTCAGGGCCTAAACAGGTGACACAGTAAGAATGAAAATCTCTGAGGTATTTGCTTTTCACAGGCTAGACAATTATTTTTTTTCTGACATCAGTTAGAGCAAGAAAAAAGGATCCCCAATGGAGTACTTCTCCTTTTGAAGACTTTAGGTCTGAAACTTGAAAATGAAAATTTCAGGAGTTGGCCGACCGGCACTTGCAAACTGCTTCTGCTTCGGGCACCTCACGGCAAGAAAGACTGATGTAATGGCGTCGGCTGCATGTTTTATACCCCTAACAACCTGACGTCATGGAAGAAGCAACAGCATCCAACGCACAAATCCGAAGACTCTGGTATTCAGGCCGGCTGAGGGCTACCTGCAGGCAGATAACCCAAATGTGATGACTGCAACAATGAAACACGAAGAACATCCTTAAGCATGTTCTCAGAAAACTAGCACCGAAAGGGGATTAAAACCCTATCACCCAAAGTGTCAACTAAGGCTTGGATGGATGAAGGTGAAGGACAGACCCCTTCCCTTGTGTGAGATCATCCATTCATCGAGGTAACTTGTGATGAATGCCCCTGGCCAGATAAAAAGGAAGGGGGGAACCCATGCTGTCTCAGTCAAAAGGGAGTCATCAACAAGATGTTTGGAGGGTCCCACTTGATCTTGTGTAGGACCCTGGGGAAAAAGAAGAGAAGGAAAAAAACATAAAAGAACATCCCCTTCTCTGAAAAACACATTGTGTCCACCCTCCAAGACACAGCACTTGGGTTTTTGAAAGCAGAAGCGAAGAAGCTGTCTGTTTAGAGCGTAGACAAAAAGATCCACTTGTGGAACACTCCACCGATGAACTATGCCCAGAAACACCTTTCTGTGAAGCATCCATTCATGAGGTTGTGCCCTGGACCTGCTCAGACCGTCTGCCACCAGGTTTTGTCCCAAAGGAATGTAAACCGCCTGAACAGGCACCTGCAGTTGGATACCTAGACCCCAGACCTGAAGAGCTAGTCTGCAAAAAAGATGAGACCTTGTGTCCCCCCAACTTGCTGTAGTACATGACTGTGGTGTTGTCTGTATAGACCTTTACAAGTCCTAGGGACCAAAAGGGGTGGAAGGCCTGAACAGCAAGAATAAGAGTTCATCTTTGATGTTGATATGATCTCGTCACTGATGACAGGGCCAGAGACCATGGACCCTTACACTGCCGGAAGCAGACCCCCACCTCTGAACTAAAGAATCTGTATTTAAAAAAATAAATAAATACATAAATAAATAAATAAACTTCTGTGATGAAGCAGGAGGCTGGTAAGGGATGTCTGGGTTGAGGGGTGTGTGCTGAATCTGCCAGTGAAGCTCATGTTTGAGACAGGGAAGCAAGGGAATTGAAAACTCCAGAGAGTGGCAATGCTGAAGCCACACCAACCACTGAAACTTCCCATAAGAAGCCTGGCAAAAGTGTGCATGGGGATGGTCAAGGCCATGAACCCCAGAGCTCTCAGAAGTTTCCTGGCAGGCATGAGAGACACAGGAAGTAAAGACTGGAAATAGTTGTTAGAGACAGCAATGTAGGTTGTTAGAGGCAGCAGGCTGTTAGAATATTTGCACTAACTTCCCCATCCATTAAAAAAATTAAAAAGTGTTTTACAGGAGTCAAGCTCTCCTACACTACTAACAAAGGGAGGTCACTTTTCAACACCTCAATAGCATTAAATATACTATCTCCATGACTGTATTAAGTGGGTTTAACTGGAAATGTCATTATCTGTCACTGTCCCACAACTATTAACCCTTCCAAACAAACCAAAAGTACAGCAAAACAAACATAACACACCTGTTAACTTACACTTGTAACCCAAACATATTAGTAAAAGGCAAAATGTTTTTACATGAAAAAATGAATCACTAGAAAGCAACACCAGATTTTTGTTGACCAAAAGGAAAACTAACAAAACAAATGGAATCCCACCTATGTATATGTATACGTGCACACAGACACACACACACTACATATATATATATATATATATATATATATATATATATACATATATATATATATATATATACTTGTATGGGAGAAATTGAAGTATATTAACCCACCGGATGCGCAGTAGCAAGCCCCGCCCAAACCCGCCTGTGACCATTTTGACTGCACCGCCCACAGTTTGATTGAAAGTCGCTACCAAAATACAAGGTGATTTACACCAATATTTCGCCATTAATAAAGCAGTTTTTAAATATTTTTCATGCTATATCACTACTACTTTATTTTAAAATCAAACATTACTATTACATTATTACTATACATTAAGAGTAAGTCATCACTTTTTTTTCCATATGTCACCAGTTTTAGCATGGATTAAGAGGTAGAGAGCTAAGATCTTGAGTCAAAAATCAAGACGTCCGTTAAATAGGGAGAGCTGACAGATCATGACACTAGCGATGACCTGCATTTGCTTTCAAGACATACCATGTGCAGGGTTGTGTGAGTGATTCCTTTTAACTATGTTTAGGTTCAAAAAGGGTAAAGTGCCATCTGTCCTGTCCTACATTCTCTTACAAACATACACATTACAGCAAAATATTGAGTCATTCTGTGAAACCGACTATATGCTGTTTAGGACTGTAGTTAGGACGCTGTCGTAGTGCAAAGGGCATAAGGCAGACAAGTTATCTTGGCAATGATATTTTGTAGCTGTGCCGTGAGCTGCCTGATTGAAGTTATTATTAAAGGCTCCATATTCTCCCCCCTCGTTTATTTCACATAAGGGTCTTTTTGTACAGGTTTAGTTCAGTTATTAAAAAATTAAACCCCTTTACAAAGGTGTAATATATGAAGAAATGAGTAACACTTTGAGGAGCAACTCTACTATTTCAAGAGCTGTGTCAACCACAATTAATATCTCAATTTAGTTTTGAATGTGTCATTATTGTGCTTATTAAATGATCTGTTTTTAATTCTACTGTTTCTTGCTACATGACACGAATTTACCATTACATTTGCATTGCGTGTCAATCACGGCACATTGCCGCTGTTAATCCCCGCCCTCCAGCATGTCAATCACGGCAGGCGCGCCCATTCCTGTGCGAACTCGGCAGTGGGTTAATACACTTCAATTTCACCCTTGTATGTATCTATATGTAAAGTAAACACACGCACACACACACATACACTCTTGTGATTTGTGTCCTGCATACATAAACATTGCATCCTTGTGAAAGGAATATAATACAAAGTTATTTATACTCCTTGGCATCAAGTATCCACAAAGACCAAACACCCACTTTAGAGGTGACAGAGTGAAAATTTAGAAAGTGAATCTGGGTGGGTCACAGTTTAGAAACCAAGTACTTCAACACCACCACACCTATCTTGCAAGCTTCTGTAATAACAGTTTCTTGACTACTGACCTGAAGTTCCAGTCACTACACTGCTGTTACTGTGTGGCCTCTCCATGTCAACATGTAATTCGTCTACTTCATTCTCAGTGGTGCTGGATTTGTCAGGGTCCCTGTCAATCAAGTCAGGAACCACCATTGACTCCCTGACTGCTCCTTTTGTAACATAACAGCATGCAAGACCTACTTCTTGTTCCAGGGCAGTACGCGTCAAATAGCTTGAATCAATCAGCCTCAAATCACAGTGCTTCAATGACCTAGAAAGAACAGGACAGACATTAGTTTACTGCAGTTACATTGATACTGTGAAATTCACAAGATCCTGTGACTATTCACTCAAACATGCATCCAAGAGTATATAAATATGGTTGCCACCTTTTCAAATGTCCAAAGTGGGACAATTGTGGTACAAACATCAGATTTTGCAGGCCAGAACATACCCACAGCCAGTACAAAGGACAGAACTTCACTTTATTCCCTAAATAGAAGCTTATTTTTGCAGCATTTTAGTTGCTTATTCTGTTTCTTATAACATTTAGGTGTTTCAAATACAGAATAACTGTTTTATGCAACTACTGCATACAATTTAGGAAATAATTTTGCCCTAAAATCTCAAGATATTTGTCATTTTTGCAAATTTTTTGCAGGACACAACTGCCCAAAGAGGGACTATCCCTCGCAGTGGGAGACAGGTGGTAACCCTATATATAAACTAGTCCAAAATACTACCAAAATGGACTAGAACATACTTAAGTATTTTTAGTTTGAGTCTTCATTTACTGTGCTTTAAAGGTGTTAAGATCTGCTAGACAAAAGTACCATTTATGGTGTGAACCAGGAGCTTTCAACTGGTAAACTGCCTTACTTGCAGTCACACAGCATGCTAGTGGTGGTGTGAATTACACTTAGGGTAAGAGACTACAGCTGGCCTAATAGAATGTGCTAGACTTTAACAGCTTTCAATACAGCTGTACTTAGTGTCACCTCAATCTGCTTCTATGCACCGTAAAACCAAAGAATGCCAGATTGCACTGTTAAATGCTTTTCAGTGCAGACTCTCTCCATCTGGAAAGTGAAGTACTACATATACTAAACACCTCTGGAAGAGAAATACTTACTCTAAAAATGTAAACAATAATCTACAAACTGGTAAACATTTTAATTTATGAAACTGTAAAACAAAATATGGACTTGGCTTTGAAAAAAACAAAACAGTGACTGGTCAGACATAAAACTGTTTAGAAATCTAAAAGGTATCAACAGTAGTGAAGGCCAGTTACCACTTTCCTGTGTTGACAGCCAGCCTTATCAGGAAGGCACTGCTGAACCTTCTAAACTTAAAAAGTATGTGGTGAGTTCAGGATATCCCCCTGGTAACTTTAAAAATCTAATCATGAAGCTTGCCACTACTTAGTATCCACTCCCCTCCATTTTGAGAGAGAAATGGGACTGCACTTTATTTGAGTCGGTGAGGCTTCAATAAGCATGGTGATGAATGGCCACAACAAGCAAGACTGTCCAAAGAGATGGTTGGCTAAATAACATTAATAAAAATATAAGACTCTAAAGGCAGATGGGTGTTAGGCTGCCTCACTGAGCACATAAAGATAAGCATAAAAGGAAAACTTATTGCTGTCCATCAGGCATACAAAATAACACATTTTCTCCATTCAGAGTATGCTGGCTAATCTAGCATGATCAGCCCACTTAGTTTCTTCAGAGGGTTTTCGGATACCAAACAATCTCAACAGTGAAGTTGATATTTTACCTGGATTCAGAAATCCTGAGTTGACAGAACAGGCAAGTTAGTCCCAAACCTGATTTAACAGTAATGCATAAAGTGCATGGTAGAAAACACATTCTAAAGTAACTGTAATGTATGCCTCACCTACATCTATTTTTTAATGTTGCAGGTATTTACCAAGTAGACTGTGCAGATGTGAACATTTGCAAAGAAACTTTCCTTCTACTTCTAACTTTAGAAACTCAGTGAAGTTACAGGGGGAGAAGAACATGCAGTTACCGAACCCACCATCACTTTCTTCATGCAGTTAAGAATTCAAAAGTTTATTGTGTACTTCAAAGTGAAGTATGTGTGGCATCTGGTTAAACTGACACTACCATCATAACTCTTGATATCAAAGTAATGGTCATGTTGTGTTGAGTTATGAGGAACAGTACTCATTAAGAACCAGATATTCCAGTGCAATATTTCTATGACAGAACAGTATTCTACCATATCCATTTTTCTGTTTTGTTCTTTCCTTGTTTCTTTTGTTGTAGAATCACAGACCTATTGATAATTACAACAAAAACATTTTTACTAACATAAATCTAGTTTACAAAACTGATAATACTGTCAAAGTGCAATATTAATATAATTCACAGTTCAGAAAATTAACATCCTACTTCTGTGCCTTTTCCACTGTTTTTTTTTTGTACCTTGGAAATGTTTCTCCAAGAGGATCTTTGCCAGTAAGAACTATGACACAAGGAAGTCCTTCTAGATCTTGATAGGTACGAGGAATCCACTCCTCTGACTCACAGCCCCTCCAAACCTACAATAAAAATTTAGGTATATTTTGAGCATCTCAGACATATGAAACATTAACAAAGAAACACTGAATAAGCAACAAAAGTAGCTTTACCTTGTATTGCACATTTAAACATTTTACTGCTTCAACATGGGACTGTTTGGTATAAACACAACGGCTGTCACACCTTTACTTTCAGGGAGAGAAGCAAGTGCTCTTTTGACAAGGTAAAAACCTGCAAGAACCTATTTAAAGCCTTTCAGATGAAGGCATTTTTGTTTGTTGTATTTTCTGCACACTTAATCTGACCTGCAATGCTCCGGGACAGAACTACTAGACAGAGAATGTGAGCTTACTACACAAGAGAAAGCAGAAAAGGCTGCACTTGTAAAGAAAACAGTAAAGTACACAGCTGCACTTGAGAAAAAAAAAATAAATTATATATATATATATATATATATATATATATATATATATATATATGTTTAAGTAAATTGCAAAGAAAATGAAAACACTGTCATCTGTGTCAGCATGTCTGGCAGATTTGTGCATATTCTCAGACTAACTTGTATGCCAGCATGCCTAATTGTGAACATGTAAATACTTATTTTTTTTATTTTAAATGTTGAGCATTTCTCTGTTTAAACAGACAGTGTTTTGATACATTTTTAATTGCACAGGTTTGTGAGGGACATTCTAAAGTACTGTGGAGAATCAGCTTAACTGTAGGTGATGTCATTAGAATGTTCTTGATTGCTAGGTGATTATTTGAACAGCTGCTTGATGGGAAAAAACGTTTTCAAACAGTTGGCTGTAAGTTTTTAAAATAAGACAGTTGACACTGTTAAGCTGTGCAGTTAGTCAAGTGCTGAGCAGTTTGTGAAGAGTTGCAGTCACAGAGCTGCGCACTGATACCAGAAGAAAAGAGAACTCACCAAAAACTAAGTCTGCCTTTGCCTTGTTGTTATATTTTAGATTAGAACAGGGACAGTGTTCTCTAGTTAGATTAGGGAAGTTTAGTTATTCAGATCGAGTTTTTGTAGACTGACAGACTTCTATCCTACAGTTTAATTTTACATTTCTGGTGATTGAATTCTGGTCTTTATTGAAAGCTGTTGATTTACATTCTTGTAATCATTTTACTTATTATTAAATTTTTTTATTACTTTACATTATGCCTGAAAATCAGTCTGTTCTTTAGAGATTACAGCTAACTTAAGACTGTTTGATAGTCCCCAGGTCACCTCAAAGGCCTGGTCACTTCGGGTCATAGCTATCACTTATTTTGATATTTATTTTTTCATAACTGGACACCCCTTTAGCAGGGGATGAATGCACTCTGATTGGTGGCAGCATTAACTGTATTATTTTGGGGAAAGGACACAGCTGGAAATCTGTGTCAGGCTTTCCCAGAAGTGTTTAGATGTGTGAGATTTAAATTTACTTTGAGTGTGTGTATATCAGAGGTCTTAATTAGGGACACATTGCTTTGAAGTGTGTCATAAGGAGTTAAATTAGGGATGGAGAGAATTATACGGTCAGTCCCAGATTATTGAATGTGTTCCTGTTGTGCTGAACAGCTGACTGTTATTTTTAAAATAAGACAGTTGACACTGTTAAGCTGTGCAGTTAGTCAAGTGCTGAGCAGTTGGTGAAGAGTTGCTATCAGTTACAGTGCTGTGCAGTGACACTAAGAAAAGAGAACTCTCAGAAAACTGTAAGCCTGCCTTTGCCTTACTGTTATGCTTTAGATTAGATCAGGGACATTATTCTCTAGTTAGATTAGGAAAGTTCAGTTATTCAGATAAGAGTTTTTCTAGTATGAAGGACTTCTATCATACAGTTTAATTTTATATTTCTGGTGACTGAAGTCTGGTGTTTACTGAAAGCTGTTGATTTACATTCTTGTAATTGTTTTACTTATTATTAAATGTTTTCCATTACTTTACATTGTGCCTGGAAAACAGTATGATGTTATCTTGTCCCATCTCGCCTTTGTTCTTGCTGGTTGGGTTCAGAGCCAATCCTCAGCTCCGACTTGGCCAATTTACTAAAGCTCGAGAGCTTTTACTGGCTCGAGGCTACACCTTACCTCAACATGCCTAGCAGCAGCTACCCAGAGCTCGTTTGCCGCTTGCAGCGTCGAGATTGCTACTACTGGCTCAGGCTAAATACTTTGTGCTTTTTTTCTATTTATCTCTACTTTTTCTAATAATTAGTGGTTATATTGACTCGTTAGTGTGTTTCGTCCACAGTTAGTCTAACAACCCTTTCTCTGCTTGTTGTGGTGCTTTTTGGCTGTCGTTTTTCTCTTCAGGCCTTGCTTTCCTCTTACAGCCTGTTTAAGTTAGAGGGTTCTTCCCTTTCCTCACCCTTTTTCTGGGATTGCCGTTTAGAGGCTCTCCCATTGGGGGAGTCGCCGTTTAAGTTAGAGGCTCTCCCTCTTCTTTCTTCTCTCCTTTAAAAAAAAAATAATAATAAATATATATTTATATAAGGTTCTTCCTTTTGTTGTCAGCCTCGTTGCTGTCACTTGTTGCGTGCTGTTAGTGATAGTTTCTGTTTTACTCTGTGAATTTTTTCATGACTAGAGTTACTATGTCTAAAGTGTTGCCAAAAAAAGTTCCTTACGGGCAGGCAAATGAGTTGTGTTTACTGTTTAGGGGCTGTTCACCTGCAGGACTCCTGCTCCATCTGCCACGCTTTCAGTTCTAGAGTCCTGCAGGAGAGGAAAAATAAGCTTATTTTATGTGGCCTTCTGAAGAACCCTCAGGTTTCCTCGTCTCAGGGTCCTAAGCTAGCCAAAGTGTCCGAGAAACACTCCAAGCCATTGGTTCAGAGTTCGGAACAGACAAAAATCACTGAGAAGCCTTCAGCTCTGTTAGCTCCCAGCACTGGCTCTGACAAAGCTAAGTCTCCGGCGGCTCCATCTGTGTCCTTCGAGCCAGTCTGGAACCATAAGAGATCAAGGTCTCCTTCTTTGGAGCCGGTATGCTCCGCTCCACAATCTCCTCTGCTGCAATCTGGAGCAGGCAGTCACCGGTCTTCTTCACACTCCTCTCGGTCCTCCATGCTTTCAGATCACAATGTGGAGAGTGTGGACAACAGGCTCCTCAAATCACAGGCACTTGCTAAATTACTTTCGTGCCCAGACCACAAGGGATTGGTTCCTTCCACCCGCCCAGCTTCTCCATTGATTCCTACTCAGACTCTCTTGAGCTGGAGTGCACGGAGGTCGTGGTGGTCGAACTGTTGGCTCCGGTTTCTTCTCCCTTATCAGTTCCAACCACTGCTCCAATCTCCACGATGTCTCAGTCTGTCAAGGGAGCTGGGTGCCGAAATCTCTCGCCAGCTCCGAGGGGGGAAAGTGGCACTGGATCCTTGTCTGACCCCGCTCTCCCTCTCGGAGCTTCGGCGCAAGTGAGCTCGGGTCCTACATCGGACTTGGAGCCATCACTCCTGGTTCAAAGGAGATCTCCAGGCTCTTTGGAGCTGCTGGCTCCTTCAACTTGGGACAGTGGCACCTTTGAGGTGATGAGGAGCGTACTGTCCCCTGAGACTGCTCCACCCTCGGCTCCACTGGCACCTTCTCCCTCGGTGTTGTCCCTCCTCCTGCCAAGTGTAGGGAACTGGTGCCCCAGGACGCCCCACTGGGTTTTCCCACTTCCTCCGAGACCTCCCCCAAACACTCAGAGGTCCCTCAGAAGAAGTGTAAGAGGAAGCACCTGAGTCTATCACTTCAGATACAGACTTGGAGGAGTTGGAAGGGTCCCCACGGTCCCCCTCTGAGGATGTCTCATTTTCAGACATCTTGGAAATCCTTAGACAGAGGGGTGGCTGGAAGTCTCTAGCCCCTTCTGAGGATGAGTCTGTCTACCTGGATGCATTTGGTTCCTGACCCTCCACCTTTCAACCCACTTTTGTCTGTAGTGAGTCGAAAGGTGTGAAGCACTCCAGAGACTATGGAACCAGTTCCGAGGAGACTGGACAAATTTATTACAGCTCCAGAAGATGAGGCTTTCCTAACCAAAGGGGTCTCTGCTGATGCCATGGTGGTGGGAGCAGCCACCTAGAAGGAAGTTGCGGAAACTTCATCTGTCCATCCGCCGAACAAAGAGTCTCGTGCGATGGACAGGTATGGGAAGCGTATGTTTTCTTCAGCGACCTTTACTCTCAGGTCGCTGAATTACTTGTCACACTTCACAGGGATCTCCTGAAGGAGCTAGGAGATAACCTGCAAGATCCTACAGCTCAGGGAGTTGCGAACAGGGCAGATTTCCAGCTTGCAACCTTGACCTCTGTGATTAACTCCTCCACGAGGCTTATTTCTTATGCGGCAGACGGAGCGAGTAGGGCAGCAGGTACCGGAGTAGCTTTATGAAGACACTCCTGGATGTGCCTTTGTCAATTTCTGGAACCTTTTAAGTCTTCATTTACTAACACCCCCTTCAATGGCTCATCCTTGTTCGGGGCTCAGGTAAAAGAGACTCTCACCAGGTGTGAACAGGATGGCAAGATTCTCTCTGCCATGGGAGTCCATTTTTCCACTCCATCTAGACCCTATCCTAAAGATCAGAAGAGTGGAAAGATGTGGTCCCGAAAATCCCAGGGATCTTCACCTGACACACGTGGAGATTTTCCCCCCAGGGACAGAGGGGGAAAACACCAGAAGATGCTGTCCTCGTGGCAGAGGGGGTCCGCAATAGCAGGACGACGGAGATACTTTCTCTGCTAGGCCCTTCCAGCACTCCTGAAGGGAGGCCTGGCTGTCCACCTCTGGAGGCAGTCGGGGGGGCACACTATCACTGTACCCAGCAGCCTGGCAATCTATCATGACAGAAACATGGGTACTGTCAATAATATCCAGGGGTTACAAAATTCCCTTTTCTCAGTTCCCCTCAAAAGACAAACGTTCTAGCCTAGATGTTCCACCCAGTCTTCGGGATCATGCAATCCTAGAGGTTAAAGACTGCTAGAAAAAAGAGCCATGCAGGAAATCCCTGAAGACCAAATCGGATTCGGAACTTACTTAAAGTTATTTTTAGTTCCAAAGAAGACAGGGGACTGGAGACCAATCTTGGATCTCAGCAAGCTAAACCAATTGGTAAAAAAGACAAAGTTATGGATGGTGACACTGCAGTCCATTCTTCCCTTCTTGGGTTAGGACAATTGGATGTGCTCCACAGATCTCCAGGACATGTACTACCATATAAAAATGGGACAGGCAATCCACGTTATTCCTATGCTTCCGGCTGGGAGCCAGTCATTATCAGTTCAGGGCCCTGCCCTTTGGTCTCACCACAGCCCCCAGGGTGTTGTGTATGGCAGTGGTCACGGCTCACCAGAGGCATTTAAGATTCCAGGTGTTTCCATATCTAGATGACTGGCTCCTCACTGCTACCACCGAGCATCAACTGATCAGAGCACGGGACTATACAATCTAAACTTGTTCCCAGTTAGGCATCACCATAAACTACGAAAAATCTGCCTTGTTTCCTTGTCAGTCTATTACCTTTATAGGGGCAGACTTGGACACAAGACGCATGATTGCAAAACTGCCTCAAGACAGGGTATCAACCATTCGTTAGCAAGTTTCTTTTCTCATAAAGAAGATGAGAGTTTGGCCAAGACAATTTTTACAAGTACTGGGCTCAATGGCTGCAGCTATTACGCTAGGACAATTGGATATGCTCCAGTCCTTTAGCATGCTTCCACATGTGGATTCTACAGTGGCTTCTTTTCGCTCAGTGGTCTTTCCAGGATTTGTCAATGTCACACATGATCTTGATCACGGAATCTTGCAAAAAGGACTTTCTATGGTGGCTTGTCTCCCCCCAGGTGACACTGGGCAGACCCTTTTTAGACTCCCATCCAGTAGCCACAGTGATCATGGATGCTTCCCAGACAGGGTGGGGGGACATTATCTGGTATGGACTGTCCAAGGAATGTGGCAACTTCACGAGTACGATTTGCACATTAATGTTCTAGAGATGAGAGCGGTGCTTCTGGCGTTGCAAGCACTTCAAGACTCTCTACCTACCGGGACCATTGCAATCCAGACAGACAATATGTCAGTGGTGGGTACATCAACAAGCAGGATGGAACCACATCTTATCCCTTGTGTCAGGAGGCACTTTGAGTATGGAAATGGGCAATGTCTTCCCAATGTTCTCTGATTACGACCCACATTCCCAGAAAATCCAATGTGACAGCGGACAGGCTCAGCAGGGCTATCCTCATGCCCCATGAGTGGTCACTGAAGCAAGAAGTTGCGGACTTGATTTTCCGCAAATGGGGACAGCCATGCTGCGATCTTTTTGCCACTCCCCTAAACAAGAAATGCAGCAGCTACTTTGCCCTATTTTCCCCTTCGGGACAGTCACCCAGGGATGCACTTGTCCATGATTGGCCTCCGGGTCTACTATATGCTTTTCTGCATTTCCCTCTCATTCCAAAGGTACTTCAGAAAGCAAAATCGTTGGGTTGCAAACTCATCCTCACTGCTCCTTACTGGCCTCGTCAGATATGGTTTCCGTTTCTTCACTATCATCTTCAACTGGAACCTTGGATACTGGACCCAGTTCCGGACATTGTGACACATCAGTCAGGCAGGCTTCAACCATCTTTTCAAACCCTCAAGCTGACTGCTTGGCTACTCCACTTCCAGTCTTAGCCAGGCTCCCAAACATTTCCCCTGCTGTACAACACATTCTAGTGTCCTCCCACAAGCCCACTACCAGGAGGATTTACACTAGCAAATGGAAGAGGTTCTCTTATTGGGCCAAGAGTAATAACATTGATCCTTTTATGGCTCCTGTTTACAAGATTCTTGACTTTCTGGCCGAAACCTTCAAAAAAGGGGCATCTGCAGCTATTATTAGTGTCCAACTGACTGCCATTTCCAATTTTCATGTAGGAGACTTGGGTTCTAACATTATATCCCATAAGTTGTGCAGGGCATTCTTACAAGGTACAACACTTTTATGGCCCCCGGTAAGAGAAACCCCCTCAGGACCTAAACTTGGTTTTAGCTTCGATGGTTCTGCCTCCCTCTGAGCCAAGCAGCATCTTGCCCCCTGAAGTTTCTATCTTGGAAAACCCTCTTCTTGGTTGCTATAACCTCAGCTAGACGGGTTTCTGAATTACATGCTTTGTCTATTTGCCCACCGTATCTCATCTTTCACAAAGATAGAGTCTTTCTAAGGACCAATCCTTCTTTTTTGCCAAAAGTTTGTTCGGAGTATAACTTAAATCAGTCCACTGAGCTTCCTGTGTTCTTCCCCAATTACAGCAACAAGGCAGAGTATAGATTACACCAATTGGACATTCATAGACAATTACGTTTTTATTTACACAGGACCAAAGACCTCAGAAAATCAGACCAATTGTTTATATCCTTTGCTGACAATAAGCAAGGTTATCCAGTTTCTAAAGTGACTTTATCAAAATGGCTGTCAGACACAATTACTTATTCATATGGTTTGCATAAAAAGATGCTTCCAGGAAGGCCCAGAGGACATTCAACCAGGGCCTTAGCCACCTCTACTGCCTTTCAAGCCAAATTGCTTTTAGATTCAATCTGTGCTGCAGCAACATGGGCAAATCCTCATACCTTTATCTCTCATTATAAAGTAGATGTGGTCTCCCAGAACAGGGCATCCTTTGGTTCCACGGTCCTGAAGAGTTTGTTCCAATGAGCCACCCATGAACCAGGTGCTGGGGACACGGTCCCAACCAGCAAGAATGAAGGTGAGATGGGACAACATAACAAAGAAGTTATGTACCTACCACAATGTTCCATGTTTGTTGTCCATCTCTCCTTCCTTCTTGCGTCCCCCCCCCTTCTTCCCCCCTCCTGGAGGTTCGAGAGGAGTTCTTTATTGGTTACACTGGCTGAGTTTCCTGCTGACATACCAGGTAAGTTAACCATGCATTGTCTTTTCCTCTATCCTTCCTATCTTGATGTATAAGGGGCTTAGTAAAACAATTGTTTTTTTACTATACATGTCTAGTGTGGGCAATTACAAATGAGATCTGGGTAGCTGCCATTAGGCATGTTGGGATAAGGGGGTAGCCTCGAGACAGTAAAAGCTCTCGAGCTTCAGTAAATTGGCCGAGTCAGAGCCAAGGATCAGCTCTGAACCCAACCAGCAAGAAACAGGGTGAGATGAAAGACAACAAACATGGAACGTTATGGTAGGTACATAACTTATTTTTCTTTATAGATTAGAGTGCGCTTACACCAGTTTGATACTCCCCAGGTCACCTCGAAGGCCTGGTCGCTTCTGATCATAGTTATCATTTATTTGGTATTTAACTTTCATAATCGGACATCCCTTTAGCAGGGCATGAAGACACTCTGATTGGTGGTAGCATTACCGTATTATTTTGGAGAAGGGACACAGCTGAAAATCTGTGTCAGGCTTTCCCAGAAGTGTTTGCATGTATGATATTTAAATATACTTTGAGTGCGAGTGTATCAGAGGTCTTAAACTGGGACAAATTGCTCTGAAGTGTGCAATAAAGAGTTACATTAGGGGTGGACAGAAGTATACAGTTTCGTCCCAAATTACTGAGCGTGATCCTCTTGTGTTCTTAGGGGGAAAACTGTGAAATATGACTTGTGTTTAATTGACAGTCTCACAGTGGAGTCAGTAGTGAGGATTAAAGCTCCTTAGTTACTGACCAAGGAAAGTAAAGGACGTCACATTAATTTGGTTGCAGTCCGGTGGGGTATTGGCCAGACGTAACATTTTATTGGCTGCAGTACAGTAGGATATTAGCCGGATGTCACATAAATAATGCAACATCTTGGGGAAACAGCAAAAAAATACAAACAGATTACATCAGTGAGCACAGTGCAAAAGTTGCTGGGAGATGAAAGTCCGTATAGCCAAAGGAGTCTAGTCAGTAAACAACAATACGATGTTAGTTGTGCTTAAAACAATAGGTGACATATCAGCAGTTAGTATAAAAAGGAAAAAGGTAATGCTGATCAATTCTTTTCTGGAAATGTTTTTTTCCTTCATCACATCCCAACTAAAGGATATCAGCCCCAGACTTTACCACCCTGCCATCAAAGAGAGGGAGGTTGTAAAGTCAGCAACACTGATCTTTAGTGCTTTATGCTGTATGAAAATCAACTTAGAGTCTCGACAACAGAAAGTACAGTTTTGTACCTACCATAAATGTAGATGTTCGAGTGCTAATACAGCTGCAGTCATAACAGATGGGTTCTCCTGCCGTCAGGTGGGTCCTCGGTCGGCCGAATTCCAAAGTCTAGGTCCGGCGTCGGTTGTTGTCGCATCTTCCCTGACGTCAGTGCGACAGGGGTATAAAGGAACCAGCCGACGCCATTTTCTTCAGTTTTTCTTGCCCCAAATGTCAGGTGCCCCCAGAAGGAAGGCAATACATAAATTTGTGTAATAAAGCAATGCAATATAATCAAAATACAGTAGTTGCAAGCAAATACACCATAAATGAATACCCCAATCAGGTTGTATGAGGAGGTGTTAGCCAATAGGCCTGTCCCAAGAGGGGAAGGAGGGAGGGAAACCTGGACTGCAGCTGTATTAGCACTCTAACATCTACATTTATGGTAGGTACAAAACTGTACTATGTTCATCGTGCATACAGCTGGAGTCATAACAGATGGGTAGAATCCCAAAGCTAAGAAAGGGGTGGTAGGCACTAGGTGGAACTAGGAGGAGCCAGGATGCCCTGCAAGACTGCAGTGGCAAAGCCTGCTCTAGTTTTGGAGTATAATGGTAGGTGGTAGTGCTTGGAGAGGGTATGCACAGAACTCCAAGTGGCTGCTTCCAAAATATCTTTGGTAGGAACTCCTCTGAGGAAAGCTGCAGAGGTAGCTGTGGCCCTTGTGGAGTGAGATCTGATGCCTGTAGGTACAGTTTTGCCATGAAAAGAATAGCAAAAACGTATGCAGTGGGCTATCCATTTTGAGATTGTCTGTTTGGAAATAGGCTTTCCTTGAGCTCCTACAGCATAGGACACAAAGAGCTGTTCTGATTTTCTGAAAGGCTTTGTTCTGTCCAAATAATAACGCAGTTGTCTGTGGATGTCCAAGGAATGTAGTAATCTCTCCCCTTTGTTTTGAGGATTAGGATAAAAGGTAGGTAAGTGTATGGCTGATTCAAAGCTACCCTGGATACCACTTTAGGCATAAAGGATGGGATGGTTCGTAAGGAAACTCTGTCCTGATGGAAGATGATAAAAGGCTGCACAGCCATGAGAGCTTGTATTTGAGGTAAATTCAGTTTTCTAGGATCCTGGCCCTTTTTCTCATTCCAAACACAAAACCGTTTCCATTTTGCAGAGTAAGCTTTTCTAGTTGACGGCCTTCTGGCCTCCAAAATGACATCCTGCACCTCCTTAGAAAGTAGGGTCTGTTGTGATGCTTAGGAATCTTCCATGCGGCTAGATTGAGAGTTTTTAGCTGGCTGTGAAGAGTTTTGAAGCTGTGCTGAGTCAGGAGAAGAGGCATTAGAGGTAGGGTCCATGGTGGGGAATGCGTCTGGCTCCTCAGGAGTGGGTACCAGTGTTGTCTTGGCCAGTCTGGAGCAATGAGAATCATCTTTGGTCTGTCTGCTCTGGTTTTCAGTAGTACTTTGGGCAGCAGAGGAAGAGGTGGAAAGGCATAAACTGCCATCGATGTCCAACTGAAAGAGAGAGCGTCCACTCTCCATGCCTTTGGATGGAAAATCCTTGAGCAGAATTTTGTCAATTGGTGATTTTTGTGGGAGGCAAAGAGATCTATGTCTGGCCTTCCCCATGCTTGGATTATTTCTGTAAAAACTTTTGGATGCAACTTCCATTCGTGTGGACCTGTCATATTTCTGCTTAGGTTGTCTGCCAGCGTGTTTTCCTTGCCTGGCAGGTACTGTGCTTGTAGCTCGATTTGTAAGTCCATGGCCCTGTTCTAAAGTGACATGGCCAGTCTGCATAGGGGGTAGGAATGCGTTCCTCCCTGCTTGTTTATGTACCACATAACTGTGGTGTTGTCCGTTCTTATCAATAGTTGACCTGGTTTCAGAAGGTCTTTGAAAGCTATAATAGCATTTATTACTGCTAGCATTTCCTTTTGATTGATGTGAAGGTGCTTTTCTTTTTGGGACCATTTGCCCTGAATTTTTGGGACCATTTGCCCTGAATGCACCGATCTGTCATGTGCGCCCCCTAGGCGTAGTCCAAGGCGTCTGTTGTGATGACTTGATTTGCTTGAGGCTTGCTGAATGGAAGACCTGTGTTTGTTTGGCATGCTTGAGCCCACCACAGAAATTCCTTTTGTAGACATGGAATTAGTGGTATTACTGTTTCCAAACTGTGGCTGTGTTGAAACCATAGGTTTTTCAGGTACCATTGAAGTTTCCTCATATGCAGCTTTGCACATGGGATTAGTAAGATGCAAGATGCCATGAATCCCAGAGCCTGCAGGATTTTCCTTGCAGTCAGCCTGGTGCAATTTGCTAGTGCTCTGAAGTATTGAGTTAGTTGCCCCTGCTTCTCTGGCGTGAGGTAGGCCATCTGGGTGTTTGTGTCCAAGTTGGTACCCAGGAAAATTATTTTCCGAGAGGGTATTAGCCTTGATTTCTTTTTGTTGACTGTGTATCCCAGAGAGTTCAACAACATTATTACATAAGCCAGATGTTTCAGAAGAATGTGCTTGCTGTCCGCTTGGATCAGGCAGTCGTCCAAATAAAGGTATAATTGTATCCCTTGAAGTCTGCAGTAGGCAATTACTGATGCCAGGCATTTCGTGAATACTCTGGGCGCAGTAGATAAGCCAAAGGGCAATGCAGAGAATTAATAATGGGTTGAACCTGCAAGAAATCTGAGGTATCTTCTGCAACTTTGTCTGATTGGGACATGCAGGTATGCCTCCTTGAGGTCCAATGTTACCAGCCAAGACTCCTTGCCCAGCATGGGAAGAAGTTGCTGTAGAGTGAGCATCTTGAATTTTGGTACGAGTAGAAATGTGTTTAGGATGGATAGGTCCAAAATAGGTCTCCAATCTTTTCCCTTCCTTGGTACCAGGAATAGTCTGGAATAAAAACCTTGACCTTGTTCGTGCGTAGGGACCTCTTAAATCGCTTTCATGTCTATGAGATCTGTAATTTGCTTTTGTGCCTCTGCCCTTTGATTTTGTGGCAGGTTTGGCATGCCTCTCATTTTTGGAAGGGTGTGAAAATGGAATCTGTAGCCTCTGTTTATAATGTCCAGGATCCATTTGTCTTTTGTGACAATATGCCAATTTTTTGAAAATAATGCCAGTTTTCCTCCTAAGGGGGCTGCCATTTGAGTCTTGCTTGGCATGCAAAGGGGAAAGTCATTGGGTTTGCTTTCTGAATGATTGCGAGTTATCCTCACCACCTCTTTGTGTAGGAGCTTGCCATTGCCTGCCTCTAAACGATCCTTGAGATTGTCCTCTGTCCCTCGGGCACCTGTATCTACCTCTTTGGGGTCTGTCCATGGCTGGAAAGGACCAATTTTTGGAAGGCCAATTTCTACTGAAACGTGGGGGTTGTACCTGTAGAAAATCTTTCACAGTTTGCATTGATTTAGCCTTTTCCTCCATTTTCCTTAATACCTCCTCAGCATTAGCACCAAATAATACATCCTTTTGTAGAGGGGCATCTAGTAATTTAGCTTTGACATGATCAGGCAAGGTTTGTTCCTTGAGCCAGGCATGTCTACGTATGACCGATCCTGTAACAGCAGCTCTACATGAGGCCTCTAGAGCATCAAAAACACATTGTAAGGTATGCTTACCCACTTGTTCTGCACTATGCATCAAATCCTGCAACTCCTTCAAGTCTGGTTGTTCAGGTTGTTACATTTTACTTTTCAGTTGTGATAACAAAAACTGTTGGTATTTTAGCATATGGAACTGACAGTTTAAGGCCCTCATGGTTAAGGTAGCCGAGGTATATACCTTCTTTCCCCACCTTTCTAAGGATCTGGAATCCCTCTCGGAAGGTAATGGATTTTTAGCAGTGGAGGCCTTAATTCCCTTGGGGCCCTGTGAGATGGTTTCTGGGTCAGCAGCATGGCTTTTGTATAGAAACTGGTGTGAGTCAGGAACCCTGTAGTACCTGTCAGGCTTGACTGGGGCTGGAGGCAGAGAATCCGGGTTAAGGCAGGCCTCCGAGTAAACATCATCTAGGATGTCCAAGACAGTAGGTATAGCCAGAGGCCTGTGCTGAGGTAGCAAGAGAAATTCCCTAAGCCTTTTCTTGGAATCTGAATAATCTTGGCCTTCCCAGTGGAAGTGTTCCCTTAAGGTATGCAAAGTTTCCCCAAATGAGTAATCCTCTGGGGGGATACAGAAGGAATAGACTCCTCTGCATCAGAGTCTTCAAAAGGGGAGTAAGAATGCTCCTGATCATCAGAATGCTCTGAAATAATGGAGCCCTGATCAGAGGAGGGGGATTCTTCCTCCACTCTGGGCCTTTTGTCCGGTGGGGGCTGAGAACCCCTGATAAGAGTAATTAAAACCTCAGCCATTTTAAGCATCTGTTTTTTAGGCATGGGGCCTGGGGATTGGGCCCTGTGTAGCTTGTCTCTTAGAGTGCATGGCTGCTTTAGACTTAGTGAAAGCCTTGATGGAAAAAGAAGAGGAAGGTCTGAAGACACCTTGAGTGGAGGTAGACCTGTCCACATTGTGAGGTTCAACGCCAAGAGTGGCTTCAGTGTCTGTAGTCGGGGTGTGGGCCGAGGAGCCTGCGACCTCGGGCACAGGAGACACCGCCAATGAAGTGTCGTCGGTAGTCAGGGGCTGCGTAGGCGCCTCGCTGAGAACCGGACCACGTGTAGTCGGCTTTGGCATGGTGTCGGTACAGGCCACGGACCTCGTGTGTCGGTCCTTATCTTTGCGTTTTTTAGACAAAACTGGAGTCGGAGTATCCGACGACATAATATAGTTAAATGTTTTTCCAAAATAATGCTGGGCGAACTCCGCCCGACGCTTAATAGTGCGTTCATTGAATGTAGCACAAAAGCGACAAGCCGAGACGTCGTGGTCTGGGCCTAAACAAGGTATACAGAGGGAATGGAAATCCTTATGCGGTATTTGCTTCCCACATGAAATACAATTGTTAACTTTGTCTGACATCGGTCTGAGGCAAGAAAAGTTTCCCCAACGGGGTACTTAGCTTTCAAGAAGACTTCGGTTTCAAAATTTTCGTAATTTCAGGAGCTGGCCGACCGGCACTTGCGAACTGCTTCTGCTTTGGGCACAGCGCGGCAAAAAAGACTGAAGAAAATGGCGTCGGCTGGTTCCTTTATACCCCTGTCGCACTGATGTCAGGGAAGATGCGACGACAACCGACGCCGGACCTAGACTTTGGAATTCGGCCGACCGAGGACCCGCCTAACGGCAGGAGAACCCATCTGTTATGACTGCAGCTGTATGCACGATGAACATCCTGTAACACCTCCCTGAATCAGGATGCATCTTTACATCAGACAGAAGTATAACTACATACTGTTTCCATAACTTATCTGGGAAGTAAATTCAGAAGGAATTCTGAATTGTTTCATTTTATAGGTTTGCTGACAAACTGAAGACTTTGAGCGATATATCAATACACAAGTTCAGGTATAAAGTTAATATCAAAGGGATTATTATCCTTTATTTACCAGAGACTCAAATTACCTCACCTTTGGACAGTGATATGTATAGTGTTAACTACAGAGCTATCTGCTTAAATGTAATTGGCAGATTTATTTAATTATTTTTATTTACTTATTCTTTGTTGACCTGATTAGTCCCCACTAGGCTAGGTTTCCTTTCAGGACAGACCCAAAGTAGTATTTGCTTTATTAGGAGAAATTTGGCCAGGGCATTAGAGAACTTCTTTTACTCCCTTCCACATTGAATTGCTACAGGGGAGTGTGATAAAGGAGAATGATGTGGAGCATATACTTAGCAAGAGTGCTGGTGAAGTTAAGGTTGCATCATAGCATGAGTAGGGAAAAAAGAAGCAGAGTGAACTGGATATAAATTGTGAGGACAGTGGATTACCATACATAAAAAAATAAAAATGGTGCTATAACTATATTTAATGCAGAATAAAGGGTCAGTATGACTTGTGCTGAAATAATGGTGCAAAGTACAAGTAAAAAAAGATGAAAGCGATACAAGGAAATTAAACATGTAGTGATAATTGAATCTACAAGGGAAGAAACTACTGATAGATACCTACGTATGGGACAATGTTATACTGGCACTGGGAATTAAATCTGAAGTCATCAGAGTGTTAATGCATATTTGGACTGAATCTTTTTGCAAAGTAACATTGAAAACTAGGATGTTGCAGAAAAAATTGCTACTAATTTTGAAATGAAATCCTTGTCTGTTTCTTGGAATGAATATGTTATTAGGTCTAATGAGAAGAAAATGTTTAAAAGAAGAATATGTTTAGAGTTTTGGACAGCTGATATAGGTAAATCTGAAATAAGACTTTTTTTGAACATAAAATAGTTTATAAAATTAAAAAGAATGTTATTATAATAAAAAGTTATGGAATGGGGATTGAGAAATTATGGCTAGTTTAGCTGTTAAACATGGTGTTACTGTTCATTTACCAAGTTTTATGACAATTTCATGGAAAAAAGGGGATGCTGAGATATGGTGGGAAACACAAAACATGCTTTCAATATGTTCTGGAGACCATTTAATTAATGAATGTCCAAAAATAAGTTTTCAATGTGGGGAGCTAGGACAAGGAGAAAGAGAATGTTTGACAGAATGTTGAAAATGTAATCAGATAAGGCATTTTGGTTAGAATGTGAAAATATATTGAGGGGAAAGAGAAAAACATTGATGAAGTGAAAAGGAGGGGAGTAAATTGGAGATGAATGTGTAATGTTTGAAAACAATGGAATGTGATGGTGAAAATATTAAATAGTTTGAGAATTTTAGTCTAGAAGATGTTGGTACAAAACAAGAGGAGGTGGTAGATAAAGGTACAATAGGACAAAGGGTTAAAAAGAGGAAAATTAAACAAAAGAAAAACTGTAAAAAAGGAAGGATAAATATGAGTTAATTTCTCTTAATGTTAACGGTACAATCAATAATAAAAAGGAGGTTCATAGGTTCATACTAGGTTATCTGCCCAAGGGCATTTATAAGCCTAGCCCATAGTTATGTGGCTTTCGCCACCCCTTTAGTTTGAATAAAAACTATGCCTATCATTTTTCTGTGCCTCTGTCAAGCAGTGACACTGAAGTAATCCCTGGGGTATATCTGCGATCTCCCATCCATTGGTCAAGATTCCTCTTGAACAAGGCCAGCGAGGTGCTCTGCCTCACATGTACCGGGATTTTGTTCCACAGCATAGGGAGTCTCTGGGTGATGAATCTGTCCCTCCAGCATGTTCTATTTATAACCGTGTCAAGGTTTAAGTCTCCCGCCCTTGTGGTTCTGAGGGATCTAGATTTTTTGAGGTGAAGCATATTCATCAAATCTGGGCTTGACATGGCCTTATATGTCAGGCACAGGTCACCTCTGAGCAAGCGGTATGAGACTGAATAGAGCTGGAGTTCTTTCAGTCGGGCATAAGACATATTTTTGAGACCCTTTATCCTTTTGGTGAGGAACTTTTGGGGCCTTTCAAGCTGCAGCAGGTGTCTGGTCAGATACATTCCAAACGGGGCATTGTACTCAATCATAGGTCTAATGAGTGATGAGTACAGGGGGACGATGACCTCCCTTGATCTAGATGTGAATCCCTTCATGATCAGGTGGGCGATATAGAAGGTTTTCCTAACTACTTTAGCAACAAGAGTGTCAAACGAAAGGCTACTGTCAACTTGGGTCCCCAGATCCCTGATGACTTTTTGGAAAAAGAAGCAGAAATTTTATATTATTTGCTAGACATTAGATTTAATTAAATAAGGAATAAAAAAGACATGTCAAGACATGGAAATGTGGTGAAGGTGTGTCCTGGTATCATGATAATGATAAGAAAAACAAATTTAATATTGTATGTAATTGTTATATAACTGGGGAGATGTGTTATTTGATATGTAATAAAGGGGATGGATGTTTAAAGAACATGTTTATAAGCATATAAATAAAGCAAGATGACAAAATGCTTAAAGCAATAAGGAAATATGTAGTTATAAATATGAGTGTAATTAGAAATTTTAATTTTAACTTGAGAAAAAATGGAAGGAAAGATTAATAAAGATGTTAAGTAATAGGAAAATGGTTATGGATGGAATGCTGAAAATTGTCAAAAAAGGGAATATATATATATATATGTATAAACACACACACAACACACATACACACACACACACGAAAAAAATGTTGAGACAGAGTCAGATTATTATTTTAACAGATGGATTACAGGAGAACATTGCTCAAGTTATAAATGCCAATTTTGCACATCATTGTGCTATAAAATCGACATCATCTAGTCAACAAAAAATAACGACAACGGGAGAATGAATAAAAGATTATATGGGGAAGTTGTGAAGGAAAAATGGTTTAAAAAGAAATGGATGACTTGTGGGAAGATCATTTAACTATGTCAGATTTCTATGAGGACATGGATAATTGGTGTATGATTTATAAGGAAAAGTATAAAAAGGAATACATGAAGTTACAAAAGTATGACGGGTGTAAAAAAACAAAAATATGACAAATTGAAAAAAGAATATGAAGAAACAATAAATGGAAGAGAAAAAAGAAAAAAAGAAAAGATGATTAAGCAGAATGAGAAAAAAGATACTGTCTAATATTTAAACACAAATACTTATTAAAGGGAAGTACAGAGGTGTGACCATTTTTAGGGAAAAGAATAACGTACTAAGAATTAAAGGCGGCGATTGATCCAGAATATGAAATATATAAATATGGAAATGGAAGAGAATATGTTAAGAATTAGTATAAAGATGACACTTGGTGTCCCTCACCTCTGGATTAGAAGGTTGAAGGTGTTGGGCGCCAATTTCCACTCGTGTGGGTCTAGGAGATTTCTGCTTAAGTCGTCTGCCAGTGAATTCTGTTTGCCTGGCAGGAATTGAGCTTGTAGATGCACTTGGCTGCTCAAGGCCATGGCTAACCTGCAGAGTGGGTAAGAATGGGTTCCCCCCTGCTTGTTTATGTACCACATAACTGTGGTGTTGTCTGTTTTTATCAGCAGCTGTCCTGGAAGGATTAGGTATTTGAAGGCTGTCAGAGCATACTGTACAGCTAACATCTCTTTTTGATTGATGGGCAGGAGAATTTGTCCTGGGCTCCACTGTCCCTAAATGCATTTGCCTGCCATGTGAGAACCCCATGCATAGTCTGATGCATTTGTAGTCAGGATTTGGGCGGCGAGGGGTTGAGTGAAAGGCAGTCCCTTGTTGTGGCTGCATGCTTCTGCCCAGCAAAGGAACTCTGCCCTTAGACAAGCAATGATAGGAATGACTGCTTCCAGGTCCTGAGAATGTTGGCACCAAAGACTTTTTAAATACCACTGAAGTTTCCTCATATGCAGTCTTGCATAGGGAATTAGCAGAATGCATGAGACCATGAACCCTAGGGCTTGCAGTATTTTCCTTGCAGACAGCTGGGTTTTGGTGGCCATTTGTTTGAAGTAGTTGTTCAAATAGACCTGTTTTTTCTGGAGTGAGAAATGCCATCTGGGAAGTTGCGTTCAAGCTTGCTCCCAGGAATACAATTTTTTGACTGGGCGCCAGTTGTGATTTCTTTTCGTTGATGGTGTACCTCAAAGAAGAAAGGAGTCTTTTTACAAATGCCAGGTGCTGAAGTAGTAATTCCTGACTGTCTGCCTGAATCAGGCAATCCTCCAAGTATGGGAAAATTTGGATATATCTCTGCCTGCAGTATGCAATGGGTGGAGCCAGGCACTTTGTAAATACTCTGGGCACAGTAGATAAGCCAAAAGGAAGTGCAGAGAACCGATAATGCATAGAGCCGGCCCTGAAGCGTAGATATTTCCTGCAAGACTCCCTTATGGGGATTTACAGATAAATTCTTTTAAGTCTTGGGTGACGAACCAGGCATCCTTGGCTAGCATAGGGAGAAGCTGTTGCAGGGTAAGCATTCTGAATTTTGGGACCAACAGAAAGGTGTTGAGAATTGATAGATCCAGGATTGGGCACCAAGAGCCCTCTTTTCTGGGCATCAGGAACAGTCTGGAGTAGAAACCCTGTCCCCTTTGTTCTACTGGAACAGGCTGAATGGCCCTGATATTGAGCAGTGAAAGTACTTGCTTTTGAGCCTCTGCCCACTGGTATGGAGGAAGGTCTGGAAACCTACTTGGGGTTGGCAAGGAGTGGAAAGTAGAATCTGTACCCCTGGGATACAATGTTTAGAACCTATTGGTCCTGAGTAATGGACATCCAGTTTTTGGCATGAAGGGCAAGTTTTCCTCCTAGGAGCGCAAGTAGTTGGGCAGGGCTGGGAAGGATAATTGACAAGTCATTGTGAACTTTTACCATAAGAGGGTGGCTTGTCGCTCCCTGTTTTTGAGGTGGGAGCACTCCTTTGTTTAGATCTCTGCATACCCTGACACTGTAGTCTTGGTGGTCTGGTTCTGCTGGGTTTGGACTGAGAAGGCCTGGAAGGGGCTGGAAAGGACCAGTTTTTTGAAGGCCAATGCCTACTGAATCTAGGTGGCTGCACTTGTAAGAATACTTTTAACAGTTTGCATAGATTTAGCATTTTCTTCCATCTTTTTAAGAACCTCTTCTGCTTTGGTGCCAAACAAACGGTACTGACTTAAAGGAGCATCTAGTAATTTTGATTTGACACTGTCTAGCAAGGTTTATTCCTTTAGCCATGCATGCCTTTTCAGTACAGACCCAGTGACTGCAGCCCTGCAAGATGCTTCTAGGGCATCAAAGCCACACTGCAAAGTATGCTTACTAACTTGGTTTGCAGAATGCATCAACTCTTGTAAATCTTTATTTTCTACACAATCTGGAAGTAACACCATTTTTTGTTTAATTTGTTCCATAAAATGTTGCTGGTACTTCAACATGTGAGACTGGCAATTCAATGCCCTGATGGCAAGAGTTGCACAGGTATATACCTTCTAACCCCATCTGTCTAAAGCTCTGGAATCCCTGCCTGAAGGAGTAGGGTTTTTGGCGGTAATAGCCTTAATACCTTTAGGGCCCTGGGAAATGGTCTCTGGATCTGCAGTAGGATTCTTAGAGAGAAATTTGTGTGAAACAGGTACTCTGTAGTACCTGTCTGGTTTTCTAGGGGCCGGTGGTAAAGTGCTGGGAGTAAGACTGGATTCCATGAAGACATCATCTACAACATCCAGGACAGGGGGTAGAGCTAGAAGCCTGTGCTGAGGCAACTCTAAAAATTCTCTCTCTCTCTTTTTGGACTGAGGATAATCCTGGCATTCCCAGCAAAAATGCTCTCAAAGTATTCAAGGTTTCACCAAAGAAAAATCCTCCGTAGGGGAGGCAGACGAAATGGATTCCTCTGCATTTGAATCCTCAAAGGTAGATAAGGGTATGTCCTGGTAATCAGAAGGGTCAGAGACATCAGACTCCTGGTTTGTAGAATCAGAAAGAAACTCAATTCTTTGTCTCTTAGCAGGTGATGGCTGGCTTCCCCTAATTAGGGTGATAAGGTCTTCAGCCATTCTAAGCATTTGTTTTTGAGGCATGGGAGCTTGATTATGCGCTTTGGTCGTCGGTTTTCTAGGCATAGTGGGTACTCTGGGCCTGAGAAACTTGGTAGTTTTAGCTAAAAACGAAGTTGTCGGTTTAATGCGAATATCGGTAGGTCGGAATACACCCTCAGAAGCCGGTGCCTGCACAGCGGCTCCGAACCCATCCAAGGTACAGACATCCGCAGGTTCCACAGTAGAATAAGCATCTTGCGGCATACTGGACTCTGAATGGGTCTCAGCAGAGGCCTGCGACTCTGTAGAAGCTGGCATCAGGGGATGCAAAGGCATCTCACTGAGTACCGGTGGACTGGCAACTAGCTCAACGGAAGCGTTGTCGGCAGTTTTTGACCTATGCGGTCTGTCTCTGTCTTTATCTTTACACTTTTTCAGAAGATCGGTAGTCGGATGCCTTATCGAAGCCATTTTGGAATACAGAGAGTGAAAGAATTTAATGACAAAAATAGCCCGACGATAAATGGTTTGGGCATTAAACAAAGCACAAAACCGACAGCGAGGGATATCGTGGTCTGGGCCTAAACAGGTGATGCAGTAAGAATGAAAATCTCTGTGAGGTATTTGCTTTCCACAGGCAAGACAATTGTTAACTTTTTCTGACACTGGTTAGAGCAAGAAAAAAGAATCCCCAACGGGGTACTTAGTTTTAGAAGACTTCAGGTTTGAAACTCAAAAAATGAAAATTTCAGGTAGCAGCTGACCGGCACTTGTGAACTGCTTTTGCTTCTGGTTCCTCGGCAAGAAAGACTGATGTAATGGTGTTGGCTGCCTGTTTTATACCCCTGACTACCCGACGTCATGGAAGAAGTGACAGAATCTGACTCAAAATCCCAAGACTCTGGTATTCGGGCCGACTGAGGGATACCTGCAGGCAGACAACCCAAGTGTGATGACTGCAACAGTGAAACACGAAGAACATCTTGATCGGAGCGCATTCACCAAAGATCACCTGTTTTGCAACGGTAGGATCAGGACTTGTGACAATGTGTAATGAAGTACTGACCACTGGGAGGCTAGTAATCATTGCAGAATTCTCATGTGTAACCTGGCCTGTGGCACTAGAGTTATAGAAGCTGCCATGGATCCTAGAGTTTGTAAGAATAAATGTGCTGGAAACTTCTTTCTATTGATTAACTTTTAAACCCAAACCACAATTCTCTGGTGACATTCTGCAGGAAGAGATGCTATCACCTGAGTATTCAGTACTGTCTCTATGAAGTCTAAGTTTTGTATTGGGGTTAAATGTGACTTTTCTAGATTTACTGTGATCCCTAGATGGCCACAGATGTTGAGGGTGCAGTACCTAGCTGTTACCAATTGATGCTTGGTCTAAGTGGTTATGAGACAGTCATCCAAGTACGGAAACACTCAGAATCCTTGCAGTATCAAGCGAGCTACTACTACTGCCACACATTTGGTGAACACCCTGGGGGCTGTGGTGAGTCCAAAGAGCAGTATTCTGAATTGGTAATGACTAGCTCCCAGCCAGCAGTAGAGGAACTTTCTGAAGCATTTGTCCATTTTTTTATGGTAATATACATCCTGAAAGTTTACTGAGCACACCCAGTCATCTTTTTTCAGAAAGGGAAGAACAGACAGTACCATGACCATCTGGAACTGTGTTTATTGAACCGATATGTTCAGTACACTGAAAGCCAAAATTGGTCTCCAGTCCCCTGTCTTTTTGGCACTAAAAAGAATCTTGAGTAAGTTCCAGATACTTCTTGGTCTGGCGGGAGTTGTTGGATGATTCTTTTGTCCAACAGTTTTTAGATTTCTTGTACTGCCAAATCCCTCAGATTGGGTGGAACATCTGTGATTTCCTTCTAAATAGGGGGAGGTTGAGAAAAGAGAATGGTATAGCCTCTGGATACAATCCATTAGACCCAAGAATATGTTATGTCTCACCAGGCATTTAAATGCAAGGATAAGCACCCCTGACTACCATCCAGAGGAAGACAATCAGGCCTCCCTTCAGGATCACTGAAAGAGCTTGCCTGTGGAGGAATCTCTGTACCCCTGGTTTTGCAGATCACCTCTGCCGTGAAGGTGGTGTTTTCTGTTTTGGTTCCCCCCTCTGACCCTGGGGTAACTCTCTCCATGTGCGTCTTAGAAAGGCCCGTGGGATTTTTTGAACCACATTTTTCCACCACTCCTTTGGTTTCTAGAAAAATAACTTTGGGGGGTGTAAAAATGTGTGCACACAGCAGAAAAGGTCTTACCATCTTTCTCACACCTGGGCAAAGTTTTTTTTATTTTCAGGGCAAACAAGGATGTTCTGTCAAAAGCAGCATTGACAAAAGAAGACGAATGGTTCCACAAAATCACAAAGGCACATCCAGTCATGTCTCCTAATGGCTATGCCTGTCAGCTGTATGTGTGATAAGCTTCATGGACAAATTGGACACAGACTCCAACGTGGCTAACTAGGAAGCCACTTTCTCTTGGACTCCCTCAGCTACAGCCAGAGTGTGTCTGATAATTCCTTGATCAGATCTTGTTGGAATCTAGTGAAATGTGCCAAAAAAATTCAAGGACCTTATGCTGAAGGTCGATGAAGCATAGACCCATTTCCTGAATCTGTCCACAGCCCAGGACTCCCCTGCTGGGCAGATGGACAGAGAAACTCTCCTCAGCCAGTTCCTTTTTAGTGGTGGCCGCTACGACCATAGCATTAACTGTAAGACCCATAGCCCAAAACTGTTTGTCTTCGAGTGTGAAAAATATCTTGTCTGCTCTCTTGGGGATGGGCTCGATACAGTCAAGGGCCCTTCCATGCCTGCTGTTAAATCAACTGAATGAGCTCATCAGTGGGCAGAGATACCCAAGAGATAAATGGGAAGGTGCCACATGCCTGCATGTAAAGGGTTTTGGGACTTCCAGCCACCCCTCTGCTGACATCTACAGAGGCTGACCATGGGGAACCCTCCCCCTCATCAAAATCTACATCTTCGGTGACAGATTCCTGAGAGGGATTTCCAAGTGCTTCATCTTGCACTTCTTTTTGTGAGGGACCTCCTTAAGGGGATAATCTGGGGAGGTATCAGAGGATGACAGTACCTGTGGCTGTGACACCTGTGGCTTCAGCACCCGCTGTCCCAGTGGAAAGGCAGGTGAAATAGTAGAGCTAGAGGGGAGGATCTGTTCTGATAGAGTAGGTGCCGACTGAATCTCTACTAGAGAAAGGGCCTGCTGCATAGCCTCGAAGGACAGTCCACCTGAAGAGGGAAGGGAGCCCAGAACCAAGAAAGACTGCCTCTGGACCAGGGTCACATCCCGCTCAGAAGAACCAACCATTGAGACCAAAACCAGAGTGGAACTAACTCGAGCCAAAGCTCCAAGGGGCAGGGATAGTGCTGAAAAAAGTACAGTTTTGTACCTACCATAAATGTAGATGTTCGAGTGTTCACCCTGGTGCAGTCATCACACTTAGGTTATCCTGTCGTCAGGCGGTCCCGCAGTCGGCCGGATTTCCAAAGTCTTGGTCCGACGTTGGTTGCTGTCGCCTCATCCCTGACGTCAGTGCGCCAGGGGTACATATATTGCAACCAACGCCATTTTCTTCAGTTTTTCTTGCCCCAGATGTCAGGTGCCCCCAAAAAGGTGATCCAAATTAGTATCAAAAAGTGAGAACACTGTACAGACACAAAAACCCTTCAGCTGTAAGCAAATACATCAGTAAGGTATAGCAAAGATTTAGCCAGTAGATCAGAGGGGTTGGAGGGGGGGTAACCTGGACTGCAGCAGGGTGAACACTCGAACATCTACATTTATGGTAGGTACAAAACTGTACTATGTTCATCGTGTTACCCTGCTGCAGTCATCACACTTGGGTTGAGTCCCAAAGCTAAGGTAGGGTGGAGGCATTATAGAAGGTCAGAGGAGGCAATGAGGCCCTGCAGAACTGCAGTGGCGAAGCCTGCCCTGGATTTAGAATAAAGAGGTAAGTGATAGTGTTTGGTGAAGGTGTGTACAGAACTCCAAGTTGCAGCTTCTAAAATTTCCTTGGTAGGAACCCCCCTGAGAAAGGCTGTAGAGGTAGCTGTTGCCCTGGTAGAGTGGGATCTAATGGTAGGAGGAACTGGCTTCCCATGATGGGTATAGCAGAATCGTATGCAATGGCCTATCCATTTAGAAATGGTTTGCTTGGAAATGGCCCTCCCTTGAGAAGGTGTAGCATAGGAAACAAACAGCTGGTCAGTTTTTCTGAAAGCCTTAGTTTTATCCAAGTAATATCGAAGCTGCCTGTGAATGTCCAAGGAATGTAGGAGTCTCTCACCTTTGTTCTGTGGATTGGGGAAGAAAGTGGGTAGATGGATGGTTTGATTTAAAGCTACACTGGAAACCACCTTAGGCATGAAGGTAGGATTAGTCCATAGAGAAACTATGTCTTGATGAAAAATGAGGAAAGGTTCCACTGCCATAAGTGCCTGTAATTCTGAAATTCTCCTAGCAGAAGTTATTGCCAGGAGCAGGGCAGTCTTCCAAGATAGGAACTGAAGGTCTGCAGATAAAGCTGGTTCAAAGGGAGGTAATGTTAGTTTTTCCAGAACAAAGTAGAGGTCCCATGTCGGTGTAGGAGCTCTTCTAGGTGGTCTAATGTTTTTTGCCCCTCTGAGGAACTGCCTTAGGAGTGGGTTTGAAAATAAAGGTGGATTTGTGTCGTAGTGAGCTAAAATAGCTGAAGCATGGATTTTAATTGAGGAGAAGGAAAATCCTTTATGCAACATCTCAGCTAAATACTGCAGAATGTGAGGCATATGAGGCTGAGTTGTGTCTTGGCCTTTAGCTTGGTTCCAAGCCGAAAACCTTTCCCATTTGTCCGAGTAAGCCTTCCTGGTGCCTGGCCTCCTGGCTTCTAGAATAACATCCAGTACTGCTTGTGATAAAGGGGCTGGTTGGCTGCTTAATTGATTTGCCATGCAGCCAGGTTTAAGGTTTTGATCTGGCTGTGTAGAATCTGCTTGTCTTGCTGTGTGAGCAAATGAGGTATTTGAGGCAATATCCATAGTGGGCTGTGAGCCATATTCTTCAATAGCGGGTACCAGTGCTGGCGTGGCCAGTCTGGGGCTATGAGAATCATTCGAGGTTTCTCCTTTTTGACCTTCAAAAGTACTTTTGTGAGAAGAGGTAATGGAGGAAAGGCATATGTTGTCAGGTTTTTCCAACTAAAGGAGACAGCATCCACTTTCCAAGCTTGATGGTGGAATGTTCTTGTACAAAATTTTGTCAGCTGGTAGTTTTGAGGACTGGCAAACAGGTCTATGTTTAGTAGACCCCATCTTTGAGTTATCATTGCAAATATTTGCGGGTCTAGCTTCCACTCGTGGGGATCCTTGATGTTTCTGCTTAGGTTGTCTGCCAATGTGTTTTTCTGTCCTGGCAGGAAGTGAGCTTGTAACTGGACTTGGTAGGTCAGAGCTGTGTTCCATAAGATCATTGCGTGCCTGCAAAGAGGGTAGGAATGTGTGCCCCCTTGTTTGTTTATGTACCACATTACTGTGGTGTTGTCCGTATTTATTGCCAGTTGGTCCAGGCTGTAGTATATCCTTGAAGGCTGTCAGAGCTTTCTGTACAGCTAGCATCTCTTTTTGGTTTATGTGCAGTTTTCTTTGTTCTGCAGTCCATAGGCCTTGAATGCATTGCACTGCCATGTGAGCCCCCCAGGCATAGTCTGAAGCATCTGTTGTGATAGTTTGCCTGGGTGGGGGCATGGTGAAAGGCTGACCCTTGTTGAGGTGACATGCCTGTGCCCACCATAGAAATTCCTGTTGAAGGCAGGGAATGAGAGATATCACTGTGTCCAAGCTGTGGCTGTGTTGAGACCATACGCTTTTTAGGTACCATTGTAATTTCCTCATATGCAGTTTTGCAAATGGTATTATCAAAATGCAAGATGCCATGAAGCCCAAAGCCTGCAGAATTTTTCTTGCAGTTAATTGGGTCTTTGTTGCCATTGTCTTGAAATATTGAGTCAGTTGTAATTGCTTGTCTGGTGTAAGATAAGTCTTCTGGGCCGTTGTGTCCAAGCTGGCACCCACGAATGTCATTTTTTGTGAGGGTACTAGTTTTGACTTCTTTTCGTTTACTGTGTACCCCAGACAATTTAGTAGATGCTTCACAAAAGCCAGATGTTGTATGAGAATGTCTTTTCTTTCTGCTTGGATGAGGCAGTCGTACAGGTATGGATATATTTGAATTCCTCTTTGTCTGCAGTATGCAATTACTGGTGCCAGGCATTTTGTGAATACTCTGGGCACAGTAGATAAGCCAAAGGGCAGTGCAGAGAATTGATAATGGGTTGAACCTGCAATGAAACGGAGGTATCTTCTGCAACTTTGTCTGATAGGGACATGCAGGTATGCCTCCTTGAGGTCCAACGTTACCAGCCATGCTTCCTTGCCCAACATGGGAAGTAGCTGCTGTAGTGTTAGCATCTTGAATTTGGGAACTTGTAAGTAAGTGTTTAGAATTGAAAGGTCCAGAATTGGTCTCCAAGTATTTTCTTTCCTGGGTACTAGGAATAGTCTTGAGTAAAATCCTTGGCCTTGCTCTTGAGTTGGTACCCTTTGAATGGCTCTCATGGCCATGAGAGCTGTAATTTGTTTTTGAGCATCTGCCCTTTGATTTTGTGGTAGGTTTGGCATTCCTCTTTTTATTGGCAAGGTGTGAAAGTGGAATCTGTATCCTCGTAAAATTATGTCTAGGACCCATTTGTCCTTTGTGACCATGTGCCAGTTGTCTACAAATAGTGCTAGTTTTCCCCCCAGGGGGGCTGACAAAAGCCAGCTGAGGTGCAAGTCATTGAGTTTGTCTTCTGGTGGGTTGAGACCTGTCTTCTCCTCCCTTCTGGGTTGGAGTGGCCCATTGGCGAGGTTTATACTGAGCTTGTGGTTGTCCTCTGCCCCTTGGGTGCCTGTATTTACCCCTCTGAGGCCTGTCAGTGGCTGGAAAGGTTTCTGCTGAAGCGAGGGGGTTGTACCTGTAGGAAATCTTTGACTGTCTGCATTGATTTTGCCTTATCTTCCATTTTCTTTAAAACTTCTTCTGCTTTAACACCAAAAAGAACATCCTGCTGCAAGGGAGCATCTAGTAGTTTTGCTTTAACATGTTCAGGCAGACTTTGTTCCTTTAACCAGGCATGCCTACGTATAACTGATCCAGTGACAGCTGCTCTGCAGGAAGCCTCCAAAGAGTCAAACCCATTGTAAGGTATGTTTGCGCACCTGCTCGGTGGCATGCAACAAATCCTGTACTTCTTTCAATTCAGTTTGTTGAGGAAGGGTTGTTATCTTTTGTTTTAACTGAGAGAGCAGAAATTGCTGATACTTAAGCATATGAAACTGACAGTTTAGAGCTCTCATAGCTAAGGTGGCTGAGGTGTAAACTTTTTCCCCCCATCTGTCTAGTGCTCTAGAATACCTTTCAGAAGGAACTGGATTTTTAGCCATGGACGCCTTAGCCCCCTTAGGACCCTGGGAGATAGTCTCTGGGTCAGCTACTGGGCTTTTGTAAAGAAATTTATGGGAATCAGGTACTCTGTAGTATCTGTCAGGCTTGGCCGGGGCAGGAGGCAGAGAGTCAGGGTTGAAACTGGATTCTAAATAGACATCATCCACAATGTCCAAAACAGGAGGGATGCAGTGGCGGCTGGTGACTTCAAATCACAGGGGGGCTGCAGGAGACGCTGAATGGGTGGGGTCAAAGGGAAGGGGTGTGGTCAACCATAAAGGGGAGGAGCTATGCACAAAACCACAAAAAACTAACTTTAATTAAATACGCTGCCCTGGGTGGCAAACCATCATTATGAAAGTCCAATCAAGACAAAAATAAGTGTAGAAGAATAAAAATATTTCAATGCATTGGCTGCATGACAGCTTACTTAATATCTAGATGGAAACAAAAGGTTGTGAGGCATGAAAAAATAAATTACTTTTTAAATACATTACTGGAATGCCAGTCAAAATCAAGTATAAGAAAAACCAGAAGCACTCAACTCAAACCACTTCTCCTTGCACTGCAGTTCTAATTATAATATATTCAGCTTTATTAAAGTACCAAGCAACATGCTGAAAGTAGAAATCTATGTGATGCCCCACTTGTAAAAATGTTTCTTATCCAAAAAGACCTGCTGCCTGACAACTTGTTTCATGGGGAAAACATGATAAAAGTAAAAATGAAAAGCAAACAAGAAACAAGCTCAAGATACATTGCTTAAAGGATTACTGTACAGGTTATGGACCACACATGATTGGCATTCTGTTTAGTTTACGGGTAAAGTCTGTAGAGATGACTGGAAGTCTCCAACAAGTGTAATGAGCTTTTAAAATAATGGAATCCTGTCCTTTAATACCCAAGGCTTATACATTATCTAGTCAAGTATTCTCTGCATGGCAACAACAGAAAGGCTTTCAATGTTGGCAATTCTTTAACAGTATTCTTATTAAAGCTTACTTGCATCTTACGATGTCAGACAAGCTTACCTTATGGTCATTAAAGCATTGCTACTTAAACACAGAGCAACAGGCACTTTGAGTAATAAGCATAAATCTGAGTAATAAGCATAAATCAACAGTACAAAAATATGACAGAAACCAGACCATTCTGCAAAATCAAGGACAGATGAAAAGCCACTGTAGTACTTATGCAGTGTGTCCTCCCCATCCAAGGTAGATACAACTACTCATTGCCTTGCTTGGACACATCCAGAGTCACTACATGGGGGAGTGGGGTGCAACAAGCATGTCACAATTTGAAATCTCTCTGGCTGACTGTGATGGCCCTGACACATTTGTCATACCTCTCAACCTCAAGAGCAAGAAATCTGGACAAAGCCATACACAGAAGTGGGACAAAGGCACAACAATAAGGACAATTTTTAAATATTGCTCTAATAAACTTAGAAAGATAATAGAATAGGTCTTGCATTAGTATGAATTTTCTGAAGGGTATAAAATCTGAAACTCAAATGTCTGTCATTTTCTAACTTCAGTCTTTAGTGATTTGTCACTAATTTGCCAAAAAACACAATTTTATGAAAAATGGACCAAAAATGTGATGCAAAAATATAAAATAGACACACAATACAGCTTCTACCTGTCAAAGAAGGGACACTTTAATATTAGTACTGCTACCTTGAGCAGCTGACAAAATAAAAGAATCTACATGCATTTCAAGTAATCTATAACTTTGATTATTACAGTTATTTCTTAATTGTAAACCCTCCATGTTTTCTTCCAAAATTGCTATTTTGCGGAGGGATTATTAGGGGGAAGAGCAACATTTTGAGCCAAAAATTGGGGACAGTTGAGAGGTTGGCTATGCCTAATTCTATAAAGCAATTTATTTGCATGTACCTCTCAACCTGTTAATGCAGTAAATCTGAACAAGGCCAAATATATTGGGGGCACATATAAACAGTACTAAAATTGCTCTTGTATAAATTGAGACAGTTGATAGAACGGCTCTTACTTTAACATGCATTTTTATTAAGGTTATGAAGTCTGAAACTTATTATTTAGTGACTTCTGGCAAATCATTTAGGAATTAAAACTACAAATTTTATGAACAAACCAAAAATAAGAAGCAAAAATCTATTCATTCTTTGAAAATCTGGACAGTTGGGAGGTATAGTTCAGCTGGGCCTGTCTGAGTTTGCTGCCCTTCCCCCCCCCTGACAAAATAATGGTTGAACTGGAGCCTCTGCAGCCATTCCAATTAACCATTACTTGGCTATTTCACTCCATTTACCATAAACACTAATGTGCATACTGCTTTACTTCAATGATTGGACTTCATTTGAAAGTTTTATTTTGTATTTTACAGCACAAACATTAAGTCATCTGTTAAACAAAGCAATGCAGTCTCACAATGAAAACTTAGCATTAAAACTTCTCTGCCCTTGAAACTCACATTCATTGAAACAGCATTGAAACCCACATTCAAAGAAAATACATTTTGCCAGTGGCAGATAAAGATTAATTTTGGGCTGTTTTCGAATCATAGGCCCCTTGCATATGAAACATACATGTGCTCTTTGATACACCTTCCTCATTGTACTAAAATTATATTCCTTGTACAATACAGTACACTTGTTAGAGGGTGTTTTAAATTTGTTTTGAACATTTTTCCAGTAAGCAATGAAACAAAACATATGCACCCATAATGGCAAAACTGCCCAGTTGAGAACATTTATCATAAAAAGTCTACTCAGACTTCCACAGTCCACCATTATTAGTAAATATACACAATTCTACAGTCCACCATTATTAGTAAATATGCACAATTCCACAGTCCACCATTATTAGTAAATATGCACAATTCTACAGTCCACCATTATCAGTAAATATGCACAATTCTACAGTGCACCTTTATCAGTAAATATGCACAATTCTACAGTTCATATTCAGTGAATTCAGTTCTTGCCATAGCTGTCAACCTTAGCACAAAACCTGGACGAAGCCAATAATGGGGGAATACAGTCCCAAAAATAGGGACAAATTTAAAATATTCATCTTATAAACTTAGAAAATTGCTAGAAAAAAGGTTGTGCTACTATGTATTCTGAAGAACATGAAGTTTGAAATTCAAATGCCGGTCAATTTTACTGCAGACAGAACAAAAACAATTTTCAGCAGAGTCGCAGGGATTAATACTGCAGACACGTCTTTGTAAAATGGCAGGGCACCAGAGCAAATCCACACAAACACAGGGAGAAGATGCAGACTCCACACAGAAGCCACCCCAACCAAGAATCAAACCAGAAAACCTATAGCTGTGAGGCAACAATACTACCACTGCACCATCAAATCTGCAAGGAATTAAACATTCAGAAACCTGAAGTCTGAAATTCAAATGCCGGTCAATTTTACTGCGGACAGAACAAAAAAATTTTCAGCAGAGACGCAGGGATTAATACTGCAGACACGTCTTTGTAAAATGGCAGGGCACCAGAGCAAATCCACACAAACACAGGGAGGAGATGCAGACTCCACACAGAAGCCACCCCAACCAAGAATCAAACCAGAAAACCTATAGCTGTGAGGCAACAATACTACCACTGCACCATCAAATCTGCAAGGAATTAAACATTCAGAAACCTGAAGTCTGAAATTCAAATGCCGGTCAATTTTACTGCGGACAGAACAAAAACAATTTTCAGCAGAGACGCAGGAATTAATACTGCAGAGACGTCTTTGTAAAATGGCAGGGCACCAGAGGAAATCCACACAAACACAGGGAGGAGATGCAGACTCCACACAGAAGCCACCCCAACCAAGAATCAAACCAGAAAACCTATAGCTGTGAGGCAACAATACTACCACTGCACCATCAAATCTGCAAGGAATTAAACATTCAGAAACCTGAAGTCTGAAATTCAAATGCCGGTCAATTTTACTGCGGACAGAACAAAAACAATTTTCAGCAGAGGCGCAGGAATTAATACTGCAGACACGTCTTTGTAAAATGGCAGGGCACCAGAGGAAATCCACACAAACACAGGGAGGAGATGCAGACTCCACACAGAAGCCACCCCAACCAAGAATCAAACCAGAAAACCTATAGCTGTGAGGCAACAATACTACCACTGCACCATCAAATCTGCGAGGAATTAAACATTCAGAAACCTGAAGTCTGAAATTCAAATGCCTGTCAATTTTATTTAACATTTGTTAATCAGGGCAGTCTGACTTGGAACAAAAAAACAATTTTCAGCAGAGGCCCAGGAAGAAATAATGCAGACATGTCTTTGTAACATGGGAGGACACAAAAGCAAACCCACACAAACACAGGGAGAAGATACGGACCCCACAAAGAAGGAACCCCAGCCAAGAATCAAACCTGAGAACCTGCAGCTGTGAGGCAACAATGCTACTACTACACCATCAAATATCAAGCATTGCAACATTTACAAACCACAGATATTATGAGGAACAGCTCAGATCAAATATGAGGCAAAAATCTGCAATTTTTTTACAAATGGTGGTGGGTAGGGAACTCAAGTCTTTAACACCTGCATACAGGGTACAGGGTTCAAGTCTGAGGTATTCCATACCACACCACCATGAGCACCTGGGGCATTTACACACACACACACACACACACACACACACACACACACACACACACACACACCTCCAGTTACAAGCACCAGCAAACACATACACAACCCCAGTTACAAGCACCAACACAAAGTAAAATGCACCATACACTTACCTGTCTGTTCTCCATACCATATCCTGCCCGCGCAATACTCACAAAGACCCGCAAGATCCCAGTAAAGCTCCTTCCCGACGACGAGATCCCAAGCTCCCTCCCGAGAGTGTTCTGGCTGTTGCTGCTGCAGTCCGGATGCGATGTATCCTCTTAGCGTGTCTGTGCACTTTAAAAGTGCACAGACGTCTCCTTGCATCCCTCTATGGGTCCTGCCGGACTGCCGTGAGCATGCGCATAGACCGACGGTAGTCGGGACTACTGCGCATGCGCGAAGTCCGCGAAAATTAAAAAAATTATTTTTTTTTGTTTTCTCTTTTTTTTTTTTTGTTTTCTTTTTTAATTTGAGGGGGCTGCAGTCCGGCAGCCCAATGCCACGAGCCGCCCCTGGAGGAATGGCTAGAGGTCTGTGTTGGGGGAGTAAAAGAAACTCTCTGAGCCTTTTCTTGGAATCAGAGTAATCCTGACCTTCCCAGTGAAAATGTTCCTTCATAGTGTGTAAAGTTTCCCCAAAGGAGTAGTCTTCTGGAGGGGAAGCTGAGGGAATAGAGTTCCTCAGCATCAGAATCTTCATAAGGAGAGAAGGAATAGTCTTGGTCTTCAGAGGAATCCGAAGAAATAGACAGTTGTTCAGAGGAAGCAGATTCTTCCTCCTGTCTAGGCCTTTTGTCAGGAGGAGGCTGGGAACCCCTGATAAGAGAAATCAGATCTTCAGCCATCTTGAGCATCTGTTTCTTTGGCATAGGGCCTTGAACAGGAGACTGAAGTGAAGCCTTTTTTGATTTGGAAGGAGTCTTCGATTTGGAAAACGTTTTGACTGTAAGAGTCGTCGGTCTGAAAACGCCTTCAGAAGGCGATGGTGTTTCAGAAGTACCGACGTCCTTGGGAGGTAAGTCGTCAGTAGGGCCTGAAGTAAAAGGCTGCGTCGGCCTAGTACATTCCGTCAAAATATCCGTAGCGGTCTCGGGTTCCTCAACTGCGGTAGTCAGAGGTTGCGATGGAGCCTCACTGATAACCGAAGGACCGGAGACCGGATCAACCGAGGCCTCGGAATCGGGCTTAGGCCTGGGCTGTCTATCTTTATCCCTGCGTTTTTTGTGCACGCCGGTAGTCGGTAGCTCCGACGGCATGTTATAATTAAATTTTCTGCCAAAAAAGTGTCGGGCGAAATCAAATTGTCTTTTAACAGTACATTTATTAAATCTAGCACAAAAACGACAAGAAGTGATATCGTGATCAGAGCCTAGGCAGGGTATGCAATAAGAATGAAAATCCTTATGAGGTATTTGCTTCCCACAAGAAATACAATTGTTAACTTTTTCTGACATCGGTCTGAGGCAAGAAAAGTTTCCCCAATTGGGTACTTAGCTTTATAGAAGACTTCGGTCTGAAATTCGAATTCGAAAATCTCAGGAGTCGGCCGATCGGCACTTGCAAACTGCTTCTGCTTCGGGCACCGTGCGGCAAGAAAGACTGAAGAAAATGGCGTTGGTTGCAATATATGTACCCCTGGCGCACTGACGTCAGGGATGAGGCGACAGCAACCGACGTCGGACCAAGACTTTGGAAATCCGGACGACTGCGGGACCGCCTGACGACAGGATAACCCAAGTGTGATGACTGCAGCAGGGTAACACGATGAACATCCTGGAGTAGACCTGCTCCCCAGAGCCAACAAGGCAGCCACAGATCTGGGAGTTCTCCAGCTCGGAGATAACTGTAGAGCTCAGGGTAACTGCTGGCTCTGCAGAAGCGAACTCCAGAGCCAACACAGTAGGTGCTGAGAGAACTGGAACAGAGGACTCTAAGACATCCAAGGAGGTTAGAGGAGTAGTCAATGGAGTGAAGGATGTTTCAGTGCCAAGACCAGAATGAATCAATACTGAAGGTGGGCCTGAAAGTCCTCCATCTCATAAAATCGTATTCACCAGCCTCTCCACGTCACGTTCTGAAAGACTTTTGGTGGAGTGGACCGACGAAGTGGAAGGAGACTTAGGCCTCTGCAAAAAGACTTCAGGTAGTTCTCCAGCAAAGGGATCTATTGCAGGAGAGTAAGAAGCTCTAGACACAAAAGACTTAGTTTGGGATACAGAAGCCAATTCCTGAGTTGAGTCCTTCGAAGTGGAAGGACTCAAAATTTTAACAGGTGCCAAAACGGAAGTTGTCGGCATTGCAGTGTCAGTAGCAGATGGTCTAATATTAGAACACCGAACTTTCAAAACTTTGAGTGTTCTAATATCAAACCCTATGAATAGAAAATTTAAAACATCGAACATACAGAACAGCAAAATTTTTCCTAGTGAAAAAATTTGCTGTTCCAAAACACACACACACAACACAAGCACACCAAACAAACAGCAATCCACACACATACACTTAAACTCTTACACCTAACCCTACACTAAACTATACATACACCAGTAACTATCCACTTTCCTTAACCCAAACCCTAACCCTAAGTCCGTCACTATTGCACAGTCACCTCACCCGCGCCCTAATCCTAACTCACCTAACCCTCACGTCCACACAATCGCACTTACCTGACCCACGCCCTAACCCTCACGTCCACACAATCGCACACTTACCTGAACCCGACCAGTAACTTTCCACCACAGCGCTGAAAATACCAAAGCAACAGAAACGGACAACCAAATTCTTTCCCTAGGAAACAATTTGGTTTTCTGTTTCTTAGATATTTTCAGCGTTCGCTGAAAACGGGTCGATATTAGAACACTCGAAATTTTGAATGTTCAGTGTAGCAGAAGCCTTCGGTTCCAAGGGAACCTTCAGAACAGAGGTCTTCAACTTTCTGGCCTTTGGAACAGATTGATTTCTCTTTTTAGCTTTGTCAACAGACAACAAACATGAAGGAGAAGAAATATCGGAATTTGCTTTATCGGCAGAGGATAAGGCTTCTTCAAAGGCTGATGGTAGGAGTCCTTTTAAAATTAATTTCTTGCACCTTTCTACTAAAGCTCTGTGGCTGAAGGTGTGGCAGATACCACAATCTACCTATAAATGGAGGGGGCCAAGTCAATAAATGCATAAAGAATGAAAGCTGGAAGAGGCAATTTTATGAACGCACTTCTGGCACTTTTTGAAACCAGAAGGGGCCTTACCCTTGTCAGCCATGTCAGAGGGAGAGAACAAGGAGAGCCTGCACAGAAAAAAAGGGAAATATATATAGATACATATACATTTTTTTAATGCAACAAGGAAGAAGAAGGAGACAACCATCAACAATGACAGTTAAGAGGTACACAAATGTGTACAGGGAGGGAAAAGATTACTGACAGAGATAAAGAGGGAACTATCAACAATGACAGTTGGGGATTACACAATAATGTAAAGGAAAAAGAGCATCAAAATTGATACAAAGATTACACAAAGTGTAACGAGAGAGGTGGAGATGAAGAAAAAGAAATTTGAAAGAAAAACACAAAAATGTTACCTAATCCCAGAAAAACTCAACAGTATCAGCTAAACGCAACAGTTTCCGAAAGCAGCAAATGAGATCTGGGTAATTGGGAGAGAGATTCTAGGTAGAGGTGAAGCTCAAGAGTTTTTGGTTGGCGCGAGCTGGCCAAATCTGTTCAGATATCGGAACTGAACCCATTTGTCAAGGATGGAATGAAGACTGACATCAGACTAGATTACTTAGAATATGAGATGTAAACAACTGTTATATAATCAGATACGGGATAGTTGGGATGTGAATTTAAAAAACGGATGTGGAAAAAGGGGTTAGGGGATAAGATGAATAATATTTTCTTACTTTGAGAAATGTTGTATCTTACTCTATTCTGAAGATGTAATTTTTAAACTGCTCTTTCTGTTTATGCTGTACTTGTGATAAATGGTTGTAAAGGATGTTTATATAAAATAAAGTCTCCTATTCTTTTTGATAAGTGCTGTGGGATCCTTTACATCTGAGCTACCACCAACTCAAGTAGATGGAGCCTCATTTTAACATCCCATATGAAGGATTTCAAGGACATCTCAGGCAGCAAGTTAAAAACAAAGAATCCCAAAAATCAAGTGGAACCCACCTGATGATGCTCTTCTCAGCATTTCATTGGAGATCCCTGCCCTGACTGAGTGCCTGAGTAAAAAATCTATTTATTTTCAGTGATTAAGATATTTCCATAAAGGAAGGAAATCCCTCTTCCTCAGTTCTTTCCAGCCAGTGACCAAACTTATTTTTTTAGCCATTTTGCAAGCTCAGCACAGTAACCACAATTGTCTTGTCTATCAGTACCCAAATGGCCTATTCACTCTGTAGTAGTAAGAACCAGGAATTCCTGAATGAGGAAAAAGCCCTACAGCCCATTCATTCCTGTCCAGGAATCCCAATAAGCTCATATTCTCCACTTTGAGAGTTAAGTGGTATATAGCAGGCCAGCTTGCTGGTCCTGCATGATGGCATACACTCTTCCCTTGAGGAGCACCCCCCCCCCCTCCACCTGTGGCAGTTATTCTGAGCTCTGCTACCTGCTGTCCTCCTCAGGGAAGCATACCTCCACACGAAAAATTCCCTTTGGCTTACTGTGTGACTTGCACATGGTAGAACAGGCTTGTCAGGTGAGAGTTCCAATGAATGGAAAACCTAGTGCTCCCACTGTCACCCATATGGCAAGCCACAGCTACCTTTCTTGCTCCCATTCTCTCCTGCCAACTCCTACAGGCACCCAAGCTGTTGTATTTACTTGGGTCATCTGGAGTGTAGTCAGGGCTTTATTCCTTTAAACCATGGAGTTGGCTCACCTACAACAGACTGTTTTAACATATCTGATAATATTGCTGATACAAAGAATTCTTATATACATTTTATGAAGTGATGATGGGGGCTTAAGCCACCTAAAAAATAAATGTGACTGAGAAAGTGTTAACTGTGTGGGAAATACCAGATCACTTCTTACAAGAATAGCCAACATTTTACTTTTCAGAAAAAACAGCTTCAAAGTTCTTTAAAACAAGAGACTTTAAGGTATCACTGAATACTAAAATCCAAACACCTACACACAATAATATTCACTGCAAAATTCTCTGCTTTGCTAAATATGCAACAATGACCATTACTGCTTGATGTTCACTTATGAATCCTTAACTATGACCATTACTTGCACCCCATTCACAATACTACAGCTGATTACCAACAAACCAGACTGCAATGTAAAATGCAAACCACTTCTGCAGTTCCTGATGATCATCTGAATGCATACCTAAATGCTCAGAAATATATCGAGCATGAGCTTTAACTCGAGTAACAGCATTTTATAGCTACAGCCGTACACAAACCTTGTGGTCAAATACTACATTAAGATAAGAGTAAACATCAAATGGCAACACAGTCTCTCCCTAGTGTCACAAATAGCTGCATATATAAGAATGCACTTCTGTGTTTGGGGAGCAAATGTTCACTCTAGAATTATGTAAACCCTATGCCAACATTAACAGAGCTAAAGCAAGTGGGCCACCTCACTGGGCAGCACTGGCTTCTCTGGACAATTTTTTTCCCTCTGAGTAAGAAAACCTTTATGACCTGTACAAACTCTAAATGATTCCCCAGTTTTCTTCATCAACCTCCGACAGTCAAAACCTTAACATGTGACATCCCTACATCCCCAGGATTACAAGGAGACTCACGTTTTCTTCATTAGCTGACACAGGCCTAAGTATATGTGAAGTCTTAGGAATGCAATGATACAACTCCTACTGTGAAATACCACTAGTTATCCCTGTGTGGCTGCAAAGGTACCATGTGCAAGGAAACCGTTACTCTCAATTTTTGTAACTGCCTGATGAATCCTTCCACTGAATGAGAACAGCTTCCAGACTGGCATCCACACATGCAATGAAGAAATCAGGAAGGCACTTCCTCTCTGCTTAATGACCCAATTACGTCTAGCTTCACTTAAATGGTAAAGTAATGTCTTTCGGCTTTTCCCAGTTAGGGGTCGCCAGAGTGGAACTCCGGTCCACTAATGATTGGCAGTGGGTTTTTACGTTGCCAAATTGCCAGCCCAACTTCAAAGAAGGCACACCCATTCACGCACACACCTACCTACATGTCTTTATACGTTACTAGACCACAGGGAGGACATGCAGACTCCACACAAGAGGTGCTCCAGTCGAGAATTGAACAGGAGAGCCTCTTGCTGTGAGGCGACAATGCTAACTGCTGCACCACCACAGCCACTAAAAAAAATAAATAAATAAAAATTATTTTCAGGATCCACAGCAATTGCGATTAGCCAGGTATCTTTTACAATCAGAACAGCACAGGAACTTCTGCCTGAATGCAGTAAAGGAGGGAAAAACATTGCATCACACTGCAAAATGCTGAATAGCTCTCAAAGAAACAATCCTCACTACATTAGCGCAACAGCACTCTCAACCCAGACCAAATATAATAGACAATACAGGATCCATGAAGAGAACCAGAAAATGTGGACAAGACATCAAGCAACTTTTTAATCCGTAACTGTGATCTCTTCCACCAGACAGGATAAAAACATCTTCCAACTCAGTTTCTGTAGACGTTGGAGTTTATTTTTGTAAATGGGGTTCAGCTGAGCCCAGCTCACCTACAGCAAAGCTCTGCAGAGAATTGGTCCAAACAAACTAGAAAATTTCAGTTACAAATAATTACATACGCTAAAAACACATTAGCATGTGGAAATATAAAAAAGTTAATTTTGAAGGAGACACAATCAACATAGTACATACTTTTAACCACATCTAGGTACATATCAATAGTAAAGGCAATGTGGAGACAAAGTAATATCACAACACAGCTTCTTTACATGAAGACTGATTTCCTGAATTAATCTGCAGTTTGAGAGATGTGAACTCTACATAAAAAAGCCTAAAAACTAGTAATATTTCAGAGACATAGCACTATTTTGTTTTCAGGGTACAACATATGAAATGTTACAGAAAACTGTTTTACAGAAATCTGAAAGTACATATGGATTGTAACCCATATGAAAGTAAAAAAGGCAAATGACTGACAAATGTCTGGAGATGTGAAGCAACAAACATTCAAAAGTCCATGCAAAACAGGTAGAGTAAAATAAGGAAGTCAAGAGATATTAGAATATTACGCATGGTGGATGGACAATGCGCAGTGAATAAGAACACATAGCAAGGAAAAAAACACATTGATGAATGTCAGATAAATCCATATAAAATAAAACTGGGGGGGGGGGGGACTCTTGGATCATCATATAGGTGTGAAGGACTCTCTCAAGTCATTATCAAGGCAGATGCTTTATCAGCAAGCCTAAAGTGAAAGCTACAACTAGACACAATGGTTAACTGTATGCAGTGCTCAGGCTGTGTTAGTTACAGTTCCACTATGAATCAAGCCATGTTCTGAATAGACAAGCAAAATTACACTTCTCAGTGCTTCTAACAGAGACGAGGAGGATTTAAAGGATGGTACATGATGCAAAAAAGCCACATTACAATATACCAGATATCTTAGGCTTTCTTAAAATATTTGCACTGGATGATCTAAGGACTCATGCTTGCTACTCTAACTGATGGAGCGAGACAGATAAAGTGCACTGACTGCATTCATTTTTATGACAGCACAGATTAGCAAATTAACTGGTATTCCACAGCATGATTTGTTAATAAAAGGGCACAGGTGTGTATGCTCCAAACCTGGCCATGGGAAAACAATCAAGAACTGTATTAGCAAAGATGCAATCATTTCGGCAGAAAGAGCTGATCTTGACAAAACTGTGGCAGAAAAAGTGTTGAAAATTGGAAACAGTAGTGTTTGTGGAAAATGATTATTCACTGTACATCAGGCACCACTGAAATGTCGACGGGCAGGTGTGAGGTGTAAGCTACTGTATTCCATCTGTCTTCAGAATATTTTGTTCCTGGAGGATCAGACATTTTTGAAGTAGAACAGGTTGAGGAGGAAATACAAAAGTTTATAAAATAAAAAGTGAGCCACCAAACAGAAGGGAGTCTGCTTTTCAGTCTTTTAACAATAAAGCTCAATGAGAGACTTTGCTAGTAAAACCTTTTCCATCATTCCAAAGGGACAAGCTTGAGTGACAGAGAAAAAAAAACAGGAGATGACTAGAAAAACTGGAAGTATCTCGGATTTGAACCAGAATTTGGCATTGGGAGATGTAGAGGCATAGGAAAGAAGACTAGCAACACCGAAATTAGTGAATAAATGTGAGATTATAAAGCATCAATCACATTTTGTGAAATATGGCTTCGCAAGAAAAACTGGCTGAGAAAGACTGGACTTTTGCTGACTGTTAAACTGGTGGGTGGACTGTAAAACATATACCCAACTTTATGTCATTAATGTTTTGAAGGACACTGGAAGGGAAAAAAAGCAACTGCAAGTAAAACTATTTTTGTTCTTAATAGTATTTGTATTAAACATTTCATGATATAAACTGCATGTTACACAGTAAAGCAGATTTCTATAGTATGTAGTAGTGGTATTTTAAAGGTGAGAGTAGATGGTGAGAGTGATTCTTTTCTATGACTGTTGTATGCGATAAAAATACTAAAGTAAAAAGGTACTTTTTTATTTTTACATTTTAAGAAATGTACGCATTGCAGTGTAAAAAGAGAATAAAGGCTGGACAAAAGCAAGATTAAAAGTTAATATGCTGTAACCTTGGGCTACTGGGTTGGGGGCTGGGGTATAAAAGTGCACTGATTATATTACACATAGAGTTGATATATTTTCTCTTATTTTTGCATAGGTGAATGTCTGGATTAATACTGCAGCTTAATATAAAAACAAGTGTTTTTGCAGGCTTGAAAAATAGGACAAAATAATGAATATGCCATGAGAAGCACTACATTTCTTGCATAAGCAATATTGACTTTTTTGTTCCTTTAGCAAATGGTTAGTGGCTTAAGTCTGCTGCTGAAGGCAGCTGTACATTCTCTTTTTATGTTCTCAAGGAAATGAGCTGTCTGCAGGCAAGCAATTAATCATAACAGTTCTGAGGATTGTTTGCTTAAGGAAATGCAAAACTTAAAAATACAAGAGCAAGCAGTTTAGTAAAAAAAAAAAACATTTGAAATTACTGGAAGTAAAAAACAGAAAACAGACTCCATTAGCAGACTTGTTACATCGGTGTATTTACTTGAACAGTGTCTAATTTACTTTTATTAAAAAAAAACAGCACACTTTTTCATAAGGCTAAAAGTTAATGTTTTATGAAAGCACACAAACTGTTGTTCACTGAGATAAGATAAGAACAATGCAGTTTTGCATGGGTAACTATAATTTTAGGTTAGGTAATACATGTGGGTGCAGCTGTTGATTTGGGGCAATTGTTACTATCAGGAGGGTTAAAAGCCATTTTTGAAGATGTACATAATTGTGTGTGTTTGTTTTAAGTTAACAGGTTATGGGGTGTTCTGAAAATGTATTTAGTTTTTCGTTTGAAGGTTTTCATTAAAACAAAACATTTAGAAAAATGCGAAATAGGTTCAACTGAAGATGACAAGAATCAAATGCATAAAAGATCAACCTAACATCAGTGTGTGCATGTAATACAAACATCTTGAAAAAAGCTGTCATATATAACTGGTAAGAACAATAACTTATCAGAATGGCTATGCTATCCATATTTTGGAACGTAAATGCCCTTACAGGTAGAGACAAAATGGTAAGAGTATTGAATTATACTAAGAAATGCAGCATGCAAATAGCAATGCTGAGGGAACTACATTTGGAAAGAAATGAGCATGCGAATTTGACAAAGAAAGGATTTCAGGATGGATATTCATTAGAATGTCAGGGACAAAGGAAAAGGAGAGTAATTATACTAACTGCTAGAGAAGCTCCAAAACTGATAGAAGAGGAAAAAAGATAACAATGGTAGGTTTGTAGTAGCAAGGGGCTACCGGCAAGAGAGGAGGAGGAGCAGAACACTGACATGCACTTACATTCCACGAAAAACTGGTAATATGAAGCTTAAGAAAATGTTGGGAGAAATAATCATCTTTTAGCAAGGAATATTAATTATAGGTGGTTACTAGAACTTGATTTGCAACAGTAAGGCTGTATCAAGGGGACCTAGGAGGGAAAATATAACAAATGAGGGCAGATTTCTGAAGAAATTTATGAAAATATTTGGTAAGGAAGACATTAATTCAGTCAGACAGAATTTACACATTATCCCTCAAGGTACAATAACTGAGCTAGACTAGCTAGATTATATTTCAGATGAACATGTGCACTTAACTGAAAGCTTCAACACACATCCAGTAACTACTTCCAATCATACATCAATACAAATTATGATAAAAATGCAAGGTAATGAATTAAGAATGCTTTCCCACTTACCTGTTAAAAAGAATAACTTAAGGAATAGGTAGTGGAAATTATTTGAGTTATTAGGGAAGAGAGAATTTTCTTCAGAAGTTACAGCTAGTAAGTGGGATAAAATGAAAATTAAGTTCAACAATAATGTAGAAATAAAATAAAAATAGATATTGTTAAGCAGCAATACGAATTATGCAGAGGGGCTGATAAAGGTTAAACCTACTGCAGAGTAAGGAACCTCAGAACAGGAAGAGGCAAAACTGCACAGTGCTAAAAAGAAAATAAGGGAGTGCCTGGATAATATGGTATGAGTTTAGAAAGACTGCTGTTAAGCAATTTTTTTTTTTTTGCTAACTCCAGAGCATAAAAAACTTTTAATGACTTAGGCAACAGAAAGCAAAAAGGGTTGTTGCCAAACTTAAGGAGCCAATAACAAGAAAAATAATCGGATATCCTGTAGAGATATTATAAACATTTCAGAAATGTTAACTTTTGTAGAAAGCAGAGAAATATGGAAAACAAGAAAGTGCATAAATGGAAATATTTATAGAACATTTAAGTATGCTAAGATCCGAGGTAGATGAGGTTCAACAATTAAAAGTTAAGATAGGAAGACATGAAATAAAAATGGTGATGTATAATCCATCTGTAGGGAAGTCTGCAGGAACAGGTTGGTATTCCTGTGGAGTTTTGAAAGTTAGGAGGGAAGAAAGTGATAAAGATTAGAGGAACTGATACTTACATTTTCAGAGAAGATCATGAATACTGAATAGTGTTATGTTTGCTGGGAGCAAAAATAGAGGATGTGAGAGAGGCCTTAGAACACCTTAATGCAAGTATGCATCTGTTCTTATTCACTTAAGTTATCCTAGTGACATCCATGTAACCTCAGATACTGAAATCAAATTAGAGTATACAGAAAAAGAACTAAACAAACTGGATCCAGACAAAGCCCACGGAGGAGACGGAATTAGTAATAATGACCCGAGAGCACATCAGCAAGTTAAGTCAGCAAGCAAGGGGTAGTATTACTGAAACTGAAGTCAACCTAAAGTCTTGGTGAGTACCTTCATGAGGTGAACCCTGTTTTCACAAAATCTTACCAAAATGACACTGATGACCAGAATGTATTTATATAGCATACATCATGGACAGAAGTAGGTTAAAAATTAAAAAAAAAAAAGATAGCTGGGTGCACAAGACCCAGGATAAAAAAGTGCCCAATCCTGGTAGGCACACTGGTGCCAGGACTGGAAAAGATGACAGTGCAGAGTCCTCAAAAGTATAGAAATATTCCTACAATGGGGCCAGGCGGGTCTATATCACCAAACTGAAACGTGACATACCTGAACATCTAATCAATGACGCATTAACTTTGAACTATGAAAACTACAAATGGCCACTTCAGCTAATTTTTTCCCAGGGGAAAAAAATCGCTTGGCCGATCATAACCCAAACACACTGTCAAACCCTATGAAAGTGGGGGGCTTTGCCTCCCACCCCCCCAAACTAAATATACAAACTCAGAGATTGCTCTACGGTGGAGAAAAGGGCAAGTTCCCGACTACAGCAAAGTGATTTTTTTTCCCCCCTGGGAAAAAATTCTGTGATGTGGCCATTCGTACTTTTCATAGTTTGATCATTATGTATCGATGCGGACGTGTTCAAGTAGGTCATGCTTTGATTTGCTGATACAGACCCGGGCTAGGCCAAGGGGGAGGATGACCCCACTGTTGTAGAAGGAATCAGTAGTCCACAAAAATTGATAGGCCAAAGAAGAGCCATAAAGACGACAATGTGAACTATTGAGAATAAGAAAGAAATTATGTATTGATACTATTATGCAAAAAGCCCAGAGTTTCCAGACACAAGATGCACAAAATGATTAAGAAAGAAATTTGAGGAAAGAAAAATACTTCCAAAAGAAAAACCATCAGAAGCTTCAAATATTAAGTATTAATGAATACAACAGATTTGTGAAAAACAGTACATAGATCAAGAAACTTTGATCTGTTTGGAAAAAGAAGCATCTGAGGAAGTGCGAAAATATAAACAACAAAACCTAGAGATTTTTGAAAAGTATAAATAAGAAATAATAGACATGGGAAAGGAAGAGAGATTTGATATGGTGCAATATTTATGCAAACGAGAAAGCCAAATTAATCAATATAAAGAAGGTGGCCCCAAAGATATTCGCAGAGAAACACAGACAAAGGCATCGAGACATGGAAATTTTCACAATAAAATGGATCATGAAGAGGGAATGCAGAAAAGAAGATTTGTAAAGTAGAAGTTAAAAAATTAGGAGTTGAAGTTATGGAGTGCCTGCAAAGTGAAGGATTTGGTGTAGAAGGTCTAATACAGTCTAGATCACAAAGTACAGTTTTGTACCTACCATATATGTAGATGTTCGAGTGTTCACCCTGCTGCAGTCATCACACTTGGGTTTTCCTGCCGTCAGGCGGTCCCTGCAGTCGGCCTGAGTTCCAAAGTCTTGGTCCGGCTTCAGTTGCTGTCGCTTCTTCCCTGACGTCAGTGCGCCAGGGGTATATAAGAGGCATCCGGCACCATCTTCTTCAGTTTTTCTTGCCCCAGATGTCAGGTGCCCCCAATAGGTAGGCAATATATATATATATATATACCGCTATATAAAAAAGTACATATAAAAATAAAACAATACCTTCAGGCACAAGCAAATACACCATAGAGGTTGTATAGGATAGAGTGGTATAGATAAGTCCAGCTAGTTCAGAGGGGATGGAGGGAAGGTAACCTGGACTGCAGCAAGGTGAACACTCGAACATCTACATTTATGGTAGGTACAAAACTGTACTATGTTCATCGTGTTACCCTGCTGCAGTCATCACACTTGGGTTGAATCCCAAAGCTATGGATGGGTGGTGGAGTTAAACAGAGTTAGAAGAAGCTAGTAGGCCCTGCAAAACTGCAGTGGCAAAACCAGCTCTGGTCTTAGAATATAGAGGTAAGCGATAGTGTTTGGTGAAGGTGTGCACTGAACTCCAAGTTGCAGCTTCCAGAATATCCTTGGTTGGCACTCCCCTGAAAAAGGCTGCTGATGTAGCTGTAGCCCTGGTGGAGAGCGAGACCTAATGTTAGCAGGTACCGGTTTCCCATGATGCGTGTAGCAGAAACGTATGCAATGCGCTATCCATTTTGAAATGGTCTGTTTTGAGATAGCTTTTCCTTGTGATCCTGCAGCATAGGCTACAAAGAGCTGGTCAGATTTTCTGAAAGCCTTAGTTTTATCCAAGTAGTAACGTAATTGCCTGTGAATATCCAAAGAGTGCAGGAGTCTTTCTCCTTTGTTCTGGGGATTTGGGAAAAAGGTGGGCAAATGAATGGTTTGATTTAGGGCCACACTGGATACCACCTTTGGCATAAAGGAAGGGTTAGTTCGTAGAGAGAGACTGCCTTGATTAAAAATGAGGAAAGGCTCCACTGCCATTAGTGCCTGTAGCTCTGAGACTCTTCTAGCTGAAGTTATTGCTAGTAGCAGGGCAGTTTTCCATGAAAGAAGTTTTAAATCAGCTGAAAAAGCTGGTTCAAAGGGCAGCAGTGTAAGCTTTTCCAGAACAAAGTTGAGATCCCAAGTAGGTGTTGGTGCTCTCCTGGGCGGTCTTATGTTCTTATCCCCTCTGAGATACTGTCTTAGGAGTGGATGTGAAAATAAAGGAGGATCCGTGTTGTAATGAGCTGAAACTGCTGAGGCGTGGATCTTAATAGATGAAAAGGAAAGTCTTTTGTGCAACATATCTCAGTTAAATATTGTAGAATCTGAGGAATGTTTGGATCAAGGGGATTTTAGCCTTTAGCCTGGTTCCAGGCGCAAAATCTTTTCCATTTGTCTGAATAGGTTTTCCTGGTGCTGGGCCTCCTGGCCTCCAGAATGACATCCATAACAGCTTTGGATAGAAGTGTTGGCTGGTTGTTTAGGTAATTTGCCATGCAGCCAGGTTTGAAGTCTTGAGCTGGCTGTGTAGAATCTGATTGTCTCGCTGTGTGAGCAGGTGAGGAATTTGTGGTAAAATCCATGGTGGGCCGTGGGCCATGTTCCTTAGAATTGGATACCAGTGCTGGCGTGGCCAGTCTGGTGCAATGAGTATCATTTGTGGCCTCTCTAATCTGACTTTCAGCAGTACCTTTGCTAGAAGAGGCAGTGGAGGAAAGGCATACACTGTTAATGTTTTCCAACTGAATGAGAGGGCATCCACTTTCCAAGCTTGTGGATGGAATGTCCTTGTGCAAAACTTTTGAAGTTGGTAGTTTTGGGGGTTGGCAAACAGATCTATGTCTGGGCGTCCCCATTTTTGAGTTATCATTGCAAATACTTGTGGATCTAGTTTCCACTCGTGGGGAACCATGATGTTTCTGCTTAAGTCGTCTGCCAATGTGTTTTTCTTTCCTGGCAGGAATTGTGCTTGTAATTGAACCTGGTAAGACAGTGCTGTGTTCCACAAGGTCATTGCTTGCCTGCACAGAGGGTAGGAATGTGTGCCCCCTTGCTTGTTTATGTACCACATTACTGTGGTATTGTCCGTCTTTATTATTAGTTGTCCTGGGTGTAAGAGGTCCTTGAAAGCTGTTAGGGCATTCTGTACTGCTAGCATTTCTTTTTGATTGATATGCAGATGCCTTTGATCTGTAGTCCATTTGCCCTGAATGCACTGTCCTGCCATGTGTGCTCCCCAGGCATAGTCCGATGCATCTGTTGTCATAGTTTGCCTGGCTGTGGGTAAGGCGAAAGGCTGACCCTTGTTGAGGTGACATGCCTGTGCCCACCATAGAAACTCCTGCTGAAGGCAGGGAATGAGTGGTATCATTGTTTCCAAGCTGTGGCTGTGCTGAGTCCATACGCTTTTCAGGTACCATTGTAATTTCCTCATATGCAGTTCTGCAAATGGTATTAGTAGTATGCAAGACGCCATGAATCCCAAGGCCTGCAAAATTTTTTCTTGCAGGGAGTTGGGTCTTTGTTGCCATTATTTTGAAGTATTGAGTCAGCTGTTGTTGCTTGTCTGGCGTGAGATAAGCCATCTGGGCCGTTGTATTCAAGCTGGCACCCATGAATATTATGTTTTGTGAAGGCACTAGTTTTGATTTCTTTTTGTTTACTGTGTACGCTAGGCAACTTAGAAGGTGTTTGACAAATGCCAGATGCTTTAAAAGAATGTCCTTGCTTTCTGCTTGAATAAGGCAGTCGTCCAGGTATGGGTATATTTGAATTCTTCTTTGTCTGCAGTATGCAATTACTGGTGCCAGGCATTTTGTGAATACCCTGGGCGCAGTAGATAAGCCAAAGGGCAGTGCAGAGAATTGATAATGGGTTGAACCTGCAATGAAGCGGAGGTATCTTCTGCAATATTGTCGGATAAGGACATGCAGGTATGCCTCCTTGAGGTCCAATGTTACTAGCCAAGCATTCTTGCCCAGCATGGGAAGAAGCTGCTGTAGTGTTAGCATCTTGAATTTTGGTACTTGTAGATAGGTGTTCAGAATTGAAAGATCCAGAATGGGTCTCCATGCTTTGTCTTTTCTTGGGACTAGAAAGAGTCTTGAGTAAAATCCTTGTCCTTGCTCCTGTGTAGGTACCTGTTGAATGGGGCTCATGTCCATGAGAGCTGTAATTTGTTTTTGTGCCTCTGCCCATTGATTTGGTGGGAGGTTTGGCATTCCTTTTATCCTTGGGCAAGGTATGAAAGTGGAATCTGTATCCTTGTGAGACAATGTTTAGGACCAATTTGTCTTTTGTGATGATGTGCCAGTTGTCTGCAAAGATTGCTAATTTTCCTCCCAAGGGAGCTGCCAAGAGAGATTTGCTTGGTAGTTTGAGGATTGAGTCATTGTGTTTGTCTTCTGCTAGCTTGGGGCCTGTCTTCTCCTCCTTTCTGGGTAGCAGTACCCCCATTGGCGAGGTTTGTAAGGGCCTTGTGACTAACCTCTGCCCCTTGGGCGTCTGTATTTGCCCCTCTGTGATCCGTCAGAAGCTGGAAAGGACCAGTTTTTTGTTGGCCAATTTCTGCTGAAACGAGGGGGTTGTACCTGTAAAAAATCCTTGACCGTCTGCATAGACTTTGCCTTATGCTCCATTTTCTTTAAAACCTCTTCTGCTTTGACACCAAATAATACATCCTGCTGTAAAGGTGCATCCAATAATTTTGCTTTAACATGATCAGGTAGGGTTTGTTCTTTTAACCAAGCATGTCTACGTATGACAGACCCAGTAGCAGCTGCTCTACAGGAAGCTTCCAATGAATCAAATCCACATTGTAAAGTACGTTTGCCCACCTGTTCAGCTGCATGCAACAGATCCTGCATTTCCTTGAATTCAGATTGTTCAGTATGTGTGCTCATTTTTTTGTTTTAATTGAGACATTAGGAATTGCTGATATTTCAGCATGTGAAACTGACAATTTAATGCTCTCATAGCCAGAGTAGCTGAGGTGTATATCTTCTTTCCCCATCTATCTAGGGCTCTGGAATCCCTTTCAGAGGGCACAGGATTTTTAGCCATAGAAGCTTTAGCCCCTTTGGGACCCTGGGAAATAGTTTCTGGGTCAGCCACAGGGCTTTTATAAAGGAATTTGTGTGAGTCAGGTACTCTGTAGTACCTGTCTGGTTTGGCTGGAGCAGGAGGTAGAGAGTATGGATTTAGACTAGACTCCAAGTAAACATCATCCACAATGTCTAAAACTGGAGGGATAGCAAGTGGTCTGTGCTGGGGTAGTAAAAGGAACTCTCGGAGCCTTTTCTTAGAAGAAGAGTAGTCCTGGCCTTCCCAGTGGAAATGTTCCCTCATGGTATGTAAAGTTTCCCCAAAGGAGTAGTCTTCAGGGGGAGATGGTGAGGGAATAGAGTCTTCAGCATCAGAGTCTTCATAAGGGAGAAAAGTGTAATCCTGTTCCTCAGAGGAATCTGAGGAAAGTGAAACCTGGTTAGAGGAAGCATAATCCTCCTCTTGTCTTGGTCTTTTATCTGGAGGGGGATGGGAACCCCTGATTAGGGTAATCAAATCTTCAGCCATCTTAAGCATCTGTTTCTTAGGCATGGGGCCTTGAACTGTAGACTGATGTACAGCCTTTTTTGGTTTTAATGGAGTTTTAGGCTTAGCATAAGATTTAATGGTGAGTGTAGTCGGTCTGAAGACACCTTCTGCAACCGAGGGTGTTTCTACTACACCGGGATCTCCTCCTGCTCCGGTGTCGGAAGGGCCTAATGAAGATGGCTGTGATGGCCTAGTACACTCCGCTTGAGAAACCGCAGCTGTCTGGGGTTCCAATTCTGCGGTCGTCAGGGGCTGCGTAGGCGCCTCACTGAAAACCAGAGAACCGGCGACAGGCCCAGCAGAGGCCTCGGAGTCTGGCTTGTTCATAGGCTGCCTGTCCTTATCCTTGCGTTTTTTATGCATGCCGGTTGTCGGCTGCTCTGACGGCATGATATAATTAAATTTCCTACCAAAGTAATGTCGTGTGAAGTCAAAACAGCATTTGATAGTTTGTTTATTAAACCTAGCACAAAACTGACAACCTGTGACGTCGTGGTCTGGGCCTAGGCAAGGAATACAATAAAAATGGAAGTCCTTATGAGGTATTTGCTTCCCACAAGAAATGCAATTGTTAACTTTTTCTGACATCGGACTGAGGCAAGAAAAGGTTCCCCAACGGGGTACTTAGCTTTATTGAAGTCTTCGGACTGAAATTCGATTCGAAAATCTCAGGTGTCGGCCGACCGGCACTTGCGAACTGCTTCTGCTTCGGGCACCGCGCGGCAAGAAAGACTGAAGAAAATGGCATTGGATGCCTCTTATATACCCCTGGCGCACTGACGTCAGGGAAGAAGTGACAGAAACCGACGCCAGACCAAGACTTTGGAACTCAGGCCGACTGCGGGACCGCCTGACGGCAGGATAACCCAAGTGTGATGACTGCAGCAGGGTAACACGATGAATATCATGATGGAGTGAGTCCCCAAAGTAAGGAGAAGCAGGAAGATCTTGAGACATCTGAAGAAGAAATATGGATGGGAAAGAAGAGAGGTTTAATATGGTGTATTATTTTTGCACAGGAGAAGGCAAAACTAACCAATACAAAAATTTATTTTATTTTATTTTTATTTTACATTTGTTGACCGGGCTAGTCTAGCTGGATGTATGTCCATTTTCAGTAGAGGCCTGGGGAGAAAAGCTCCAGTATTAATTACAAAATTACAAAACAAGTATTATTGTGACATAAACATATTATTAATTACAATGAAATTTAACATAAAAATTGATAAAAAATGCGTTGAGGTGAAAAGGGAAAGGTATTAGAGATATGAGGAAGAAAAAGAATAGAGAAGAAGTGAGAAAGAAATAAGAAAAAGAAAAGAGGAGAGGGTTAGACTGGGTTAGTACAGGAGCAAATCCAGTGTTTATTGAGATAAAGTTTTAGATTCTTTTTAAACAGAGGGAGTGATGTGAGAGATGAGATCTCAGATGGAAGCTTATTCCATATTTTTCCAACAGCATTGGAGAACAAGCAATCACCTGCTAAATTGTAAGTTTTAGTAGTATGGATCAGAGGTTTGTTAGAAGAGCGCAGGTGTCTCAGGTTAGTGTAAGATTTAATGAGACTGGAAAGTATTGGGGTTTTGCTAGGTTGGTATAGGGTCTTGTGCACTATAGTAAGCTGTTGGAGTTTGAGTAGATTAGGGAGTTCGAGCCATCCTAGTTCTTTTAGGTTCAGGCAGTGATGGGTCCTGAAAGTAGATGCTGTAGCAAATCTAGCAATGTTATTATAGGATGTTACTAGTTTATTGAGGTTATTTTTAGAGAGATTGGTGAATATTGGTGAGGCATAGAGTAGGGTAGAGATTAGGTGGGTTCTACCTATTGTGGTCCTTGCTAGTGGACTGAGAAAGGGTTTGATTCTATATAGTGATCCTATTTTTTTGTTAACTGATTTTATAGTATTGTTAATGTAAGAATCAAAGTTGAGATTATTGTCTATAGTTATTCCTAGTAGCTTAGTGGTAAGATCAGGCGAGATAACTGTACTGTTGTTGGAAGTGAGAGTGAAGTGTAAAGGAATGGACTTTCGGGTAGGTGAGAAGAGTAGTAGTTTAGTTTTCTTAGGGTTAAGGAGCAGGCATCTTTGAGAGAAAGTACAGTTTTGTACCTACCATAAATGTAGATGTTCGAAGATCCACATTGCTGCAGTCCTTACACTTGGGTAGTCCGCTGTCCTCGGTCGGCCCGAATATCAAAGTATAAGGCTGACGTCGGTCAAGGCGCATTTGACTGACATCAGGACGTCAGGGTACAAATGCGCATAACCGACGTCATATCCTCAGTCTTTTCTTGCCCCAGATGTCAGAAGACCCTAAAAATAAAGGTCAAAACCAAAAGACAGCAAACAACCAACCAACCACCCTTGCACTAACTATATGTACAAAATATACAATATACACAATATGTACAACCCAACCCACACAACCACCCTCTAACTGCAGAGGGGAAGGAGGGAGGGTAAATTGGACTGCAGCAATGTGGATCTTCGAACATCTACATTTATGGTAGGTACAAAACTGTACTATGTTCTTCATCTCACATTGCTGCAGTCCTTACACTTGGGTAGAATCCCAAAGCAGAGGTAAGGGAGGATGGCTAACTACAAGGAAGCAGGAGCTGCCAACATGCCCTGCAAAACAGCAGTGGCAAAACCAGCCCTCTTTATTTAGAGTAAAGTGGCAGGTGATAATGCCTAGAGAAAGTATGCACTGAACTCCAAGTAGCTGCCTCCAAAATATCCTTGGTTGCCACTCCCTCAAAAGCTGTTGAAGTGGCAGTAGCCCTAGTGGAATGAGGCCTAATCCCAGCTGGAACCTCCTTGCCATGATGGGAATAACAGAAAGCAATGCAAAACCCAATCCACTTAGAAATAGTTTGTTTAGACACAGGCTTGCCCTGAGAACTCAAAGCAAAAGAAACAAACAACTGCTGAGACTGCCTGAACCCTTTAGTTCTGTCCAAATAATAACGCAACTGCCTGTGTACATCTAAAGTGTGCAAAATCTTTTCCCCTTTATTTTGGGGATTTGCATAAAAAGTAGGCAAATGAATAGTTTGGTTTAAAGCCACACTAGAAACCACCTTAGGCATAAAGGAAGGATTAGTACGTAATGATACCCTATCCTTATGGAAAATCAAGAAAGGCTCAACTGCCATAAGGGCCTGCAATTCAGAAACCCTTCTTGCAGAGGTAATTGCCAACAAAAAAGCAGTCTTCCATGATAAATATTTCAACTCAGAAGTAGCTGCAGGCTCAAAAGGTTGTAAAGTGAGTTTCTCCAACACAAAATTGAGATCCCAAGCAGGAGTAGGAGCTCTTCGTGGGGGTCTTATATTCTTTGCCCCTCTAAGAAATTGCTTGAATAAAGGATGAGAAAACAATGGTGGGACACAATCATAGTGAGCCGAAATTGATGCAGCATGAACCTTAATAGAAGAGAAAGACAAACCTTTGTCCAGTAACTCAGTAAGATATTGAAGAGCCACACTCAAATTAGGCTCAGAAACATCAAAATCTTTTGCTGCACTCCAAAATAAAAATCTCTTCCATTTATCTGCATACACTTTCCTTGTACTAGGCCTTCTAGCTTCCAAAATCACATTCAAAACTTGTTGTGGAAGTTGAGACCCTCTATGGTTCAAAACAGAATATGCCAGGCTGTTAGGTGAAGAGAGTGAAGTTTGACATTCAGCAAATGGCTGTCCTCCTGTGACAACAGGTGTGGAATCGAAGGCAAAGGCCATGGAGGCTTCCGTACCAGACTTCTCAGTAATGGGTACCAGTGCTGTCGAGGCCAATCTGGAGCTATTAAAATCATCCTTGGCTTGTCCTGTCTGACCTTTAGAAGTACCTTTGGGAGGAGAGGCAGAGGAGGAAAGGCATACACATGAAGATTGCTCCAATTGAAAGAAAGAGCATCCACTTTCCAAGCTGTGGGATGAAACCTTTTGTGCAAAACTTTGGCAGCTGATGGTTTAGTGGAGAAGCGAACAGATCTATGTCTGGAGTTCCCCATGACACTGTCAATTTCTGAAATACATGAGGATCCAATTTCCACTCGTGGGGATCCATAATTGCCTGCTCAACACATCTGCTAAGGAGTTCTGTGCTCCTGGCAGAAACCTTGCCTGAAGATTGAGCTGTAAACTGAGAGCAGTCTCCCACAAAATCATTGCTTGCCTGCATAGAGGATAAGAATGTTCCCCTTGCTTGTTGATGTACCACATGACAGTTGTGTTGTCTGTTAGAATCAACACCTGCCCTGGAAGAAGTAATTCCTTGAAAGCTATTAATGCAAACTGGACTGCTAACATCTCCTTCATGTTGATATGTAGATGTTGTAGTCTGACAGGCCACTTGTTTTGTATCCACTTTCCATGTAGATGAGCTCCCCAAGCGTTGTCTGAGGCATCTGTCGTTAAAATCTGACTCGCCTCTGGCCGGGTCACAGAGAGTCCCTTGTTTAGGTGACATTCCTGAGCCCACCATAAAAATTCCTTTTGAATGCAAGGTATTATTTGAATGACAGTGTCCAGATCCTGGCAGTGCTGTGTCCATACATTTCTGAGATACCATTGTAGCTTCCTCATATGCAGTTTGGCATTGGGAAGCACCAGAATACAAGATGCCATGAACCCTAATGCTTGAAGGACTGTCCTTGCAGTCAGCACGGACTGATGAGATAGTTGACTGAAGTAAAGGGATAGACTCTTTTGTTTGTCCGGGGTTAAAAAGGCCATCTGGGATGCTGTATTCAGTCTCACACCCAGAAAGCACATGTCCTGAGAGGGTACTAGACTGGACTTTATTTCGTTCACAGAATACCCCAGGCATCTTAGCACTGCTATCACATATTCCAAATGATGAAGAAGCTCTTCCCTTCCTTGAGCCAGAATCAGGCAGTCGTCCAAATAAGGATAGATCTGTATTCCTTTTAGCCTGAAGAAAGCTATCACTGGAGCCAGAACTTTCGTGAATACTCTGGGCACAGTAGATAAGCCAAAGGGCAATGCAGAGAACTGATAGTGAGAAGTCCCAGCTCGAAAACGCAGATACTTCCTGCAACTTAGTCTGATAGGAACATGAAGGTAAGCCTCCTTGAGATCCAAAGTTACCATCCAATGATCTTTGCCCAGCAGAGGTAAAAGCTGCTGTAACGTCAACATTTTGAACTTGGGAATGTCCAGATAAGTGTTGAGGGTAGATAAATCCAAAATTGGTCTCCACGTGTTCCCCTTCTTTGGTACTAGGAACAGGCGAGAATAAAATCCTAGGCCCACTTCTAGCATAGGGACTGGCTGTATGGCCCCTATTTGGAGTAACAGAGAAACTTGCTTGTGAGCCTCTATTCTTTGTTGAGGAGGAATGTCTGGCATGCCTTTGAAAGGAGGCAAGGTATGGAAATAAAACCTGTAACCGTGGTGTATGATATCCAATACCCATCTGTCTTGGGTAATTAAACTCCAATTTTCTTTGAAAAGTGCCAACCTTCCTCCTAAAGGTGCTGCCAGACGAGAAGGCTCTGGCAGCTGAAAAGGTAGGTCATTGGGTCTGTTTACGAAAGGACTGACCCCTGCCCTCACCCGAAGACTGTGCAGGAGAACTCCCTGTTCTAGGCCTGAAAGAGCCCTGAGCTCTGCCCCTACTACGTCTAGATCTACCCCTAGACTGGGAATCATAAGAAGGATACGTCCACCCCTTAAGTAGGCCAATTTCTACTAAACTTTGGAGGCTGGACCTGCAAAAAATCTTTAACAGTCTGCATAGACTTAGCCTTGTCTTCCATTTTCTTCAAAACTGCCTCAACAGGAGGACCAAACAACACATCAGATTGTAAAGGAGCATCTAAAATCCTTGTTTTAACATGATCAGACAAATTTTGATCCCTTAGCCAGGCGTGCCTGCGAAGAACTGACCCAGTGGCAGCCACCCTAGATGAGGCCTGTACAGCATCAAAACCACATTGCAAAGAATGCTTACCCACCTGTTCAGAAACATGCACTAAATCTTGCAACTCTTTACAATCAATACCTACTGCCAGAGCATCAACCTTAGACTTTAGTTGTGAAAGGAGATAGTTCTGGTATTTCAACATGTGAAACTGGCAATTCAAAGCCCTCATAGCAAGAGTGGAAGAAGTATAAACTTTCTTTCCCCATCTATCCAAGGCCCTAGCTTCTTTGTCTGCAGGAACCGGATTCTTAACAACAGAAGCCTTAACACCTTTTGGCCCCTGACTAACAGTTTCTGGGTCAGCCCTAGGACTCTTAAAAAGATACTTATGAGCTTCAGGCACCCTGTAATACCTATCCGGCTTAACAGGAGCAGGAGGCAAAGAATCAGGATTAAGAGAAGCCTCTGTAAAAACATCTTCTACTACATCCAAAACAGGAGGTATAGCCAAAGGCCTATGCTGGGGTAAAACAAAATTCCCTAAGCCTTTTCCTGGAATCAGAGAAGTCCTGACCTTCCCACTTAAAATGCTCCCTCATGGAATGAAGAGTTTCTGAAAAAGAAAAATCCTCAGGAGGAGAAGCAGAAGGCGTAGAATCATCCACATCAGAATCAGAATAAGGAGAGTACTCCTGCAAGTCTTCAGCCGAAGACTCTGAAACATCCGAAGCCTGCTCAAAACCCCCCAACTCAGGCTCCAACCTAGGTCTCTTATCAGGAGGGGGCATAGAACCCCTAACTAAAGTAATCAAATCTTCTGCCATTTTAAGCATATGCTTCTTGGGCACAGTACCTGAAGAGCTAGGGGTAACACCAACTGAAGCCAAACCTGGCCTGCCCCTGGGAGAAGCCTTTGAAACAGAAGGAGAGGGCCTAGCCACCCTAGTAAGGGAGGGGAGTATAGTAACCTGAGAAGCCCCCTCAGCCTGACTTGCCTCCTGAGAGGCCACATCTTGCAATAATAAGGTCTCACCCTGGGAACACAAAGAAACCTCTGGCGGAGCCACCGGCTCCACCGACACCTCTAAAGAACCGGCGTCCGGTACAGACGGTTCTTCTAGCCTAGGCTTAACTGCCTTGTCCTTGAGCTTCGAAGAAGCGGGCGTCGGAGCATCCGACGGCATTTTATAATTACACCGCTTCCCAAAGACTAACCTTGCACAATCCAACCTTCTCTTTATAGTGCGTTTATTAAATCTAGCACAAGAGCGACAGCCAACAACGTCGTGCTCAGGCCCTAAGCAAGGAATACACAAAGTATGATAATCTCTATGCGGTATCTGTTTCCCACAAGAAATGCAATTATTGACTTTTTCTGACATCCGGTAAATCACTGAGGCAAGAAAAAACTAAAATATTCCCCAACGGGGTACTTAGCCAACTTTGAACTCAGTCTGAAACTTCGAAATCGAAAAATCTCAGAACGCCAACCGGCACTTGCAATGCTGCTTCTGCATCGGACCATGCGGCAAAAAAGACTGAGGATATGACGTCGGTCATGCGCATTTGTACCCTGACGTCCTGATGTCAGTCAAATGCGCCTTGACCGACGTCAGCCTTATACTTTGATATTCGGGCCGACCGAGGACAGCGGACTACCCAAGTGTAAGGATTGCAGCAATGTGAGATGAAGAACATCCATTGTTCTACAGTGTTAAAGGCGTTTTGGGTAATAGACTGGAGTTCAGTTTGAGAGGTGGCTGTACAGATTATTGTGGAGTCATCTGCGTATTGAATGCAGGTGGTGTTAGGGATAGCTGTTTGCAGGTCAATGATAAAGATGGAAAATAGAAGGGGGCCTAGGATAGAGCCTTGAGGAACCCCAACAGAAATAGGAAGGTGATCAGATAGTAAGTTTTTCCAGAGAACTGCCTGTTGACGGTTATTTAAGTATGATGTGAACCAAGTAATGGAAGGAGCATCAAGTGAGAGAGAAGTAAGAATGTGCAGAAGAAGTTAGTGGTTAACCATGTCGAAAGCTTTAGACAAGTCAATGAAGACTGCAGATGATACAATATTTTTATTGCGGTTAAAGTTGATGGAGTTAGTAAAGGAGAGCAATACAGTGGTGGTGCTATAGGAAGGTCTAAATCCATGCTGACAAGAAGCAAGTAGGCTGTTTTGGAGAAGGTGGTTAAGTAGTTGTTTATGTATGCATTTTTCCAATATTTTAGCAAGAGGCGATAGGAGTGCTATAGGACGATAGTTAGAGAGGTCATTGGAGTTCCCACCTTTGTGGAGTGGAATAATATGAGATATTTTCCAGATAGAGGGAACAGTTCCTTCTGTAATAGATCTGTTTAAGAGTATAGAGATGGGATAGGCTATAGCTTTGGCAGCTATTTGAAGGAACTCTGCAGGGAGTCTGTCGGCAGAAGGGGTGGTAGGTTTTAGTTTATTAAGGAGTGAGAAGATAAAGGAGGTAGGAATAGGTTCAAAATGAAAAGCAGGAGGTGGAGTAGAAGAAGATGTGGGCAGGTTTGAGGTGTCAGGAGATAGGTGACTAGCCAATGTTTGGATAGCATTTGTGAAGAAAGAGTTAAAGGCATTAGCTGTTTGTGAGGGATTGTCAGGGTTGGAGCCTAGTGGGTTGGGTGTGACAGATTGGCCTGGGGAAAGAAGATTATTAATACTTGTCCAGAATTGTTTAGGTTGCTTGTTAAAGGTTTGTTGAGTTAGGAGAAAATAGTTCTTTTTGTCTGTCAGAATGGCTTTTTTTGTACTGTTTCTAAGTTCTTTGAAGATTTGGCGGTCAGTCAGATTTTTAGTAGTGCGCCATTTTGCCCAAAATTTGTTTCTAATAGTGATTTTTTGCCTGGTGTCATTGGAGAGCCAGGGGGCTGGTTTTGCTTTGGTTCTAATAGTACGTAGAGGTGCATGACGGTCTAGAATGGATAGGAATGTGGAATTGAAGTGTTCTACTGCTTCATTAAGGGGAAGAAGGTTTAGTAGAGACCAGCTACATTGTTTTAGTTCAGCTAGAAAGAGTTCGGAGTTAAATTGCTTTTTTGAGCATAATGTTAGGACAGTATTAGGAAGAGTTAGGTTTGTTCTATGTCTAATAATGTAAGTTAGTGAATGGTCATTTAGATCATCCGGAAGGGTACCAGATGTATAGGTTTGGTGGGGGTTATTTGTAAGTATCCAGTCTAAGGTAGTTTCATGGATATTGATTTTATTGGTTCTGGTAGGGCTATTGATAAGTTGTGAGAAGCCATATAAGTTTATATGGGAGGTGGGGTTTATACTTTTACAGGTATTCCAATCAATGTTTACGTCACCTAGGATAATTGTTTCTTGTGGGAGGTTGGAGGAGAGCCAGTTAAGGATATTTTCTAGTGTAATAATGTTATTTCCTGGGGGAAGGTATGTACAAATAATATTTATTGCTTTACTTTTGTTGAGTGGAAGCTTTAAGCAGATAATTTCGTATTATTGTCAAGGGGTAGGTTGGGATGTATAGTACTGATTTGAAGGTTAGCTTTATATAAGATAGCAACTCCTCCTCCCTTTTTGACTGGGCGGTCATGTCTTATAATATTATATCTGGGTGGGGTAATTTCGTTGTCTTTAATGTGAGGTTTAAGCCATGTTTCAGATAAGCAAAGAATGTCAAATTGGTGGACATCTAAGAGGGCATGAACTTGAGCAATTTTGTTACATATACTACGAATGTTAACATGAGCAACTGAGAGTGTGTTGCCAGGTTTGGCAGTTAAGAGGGTACTAGTTATATTTTGGTAAGTGTTTCCTGTAGAATAGTTATGGTGAGGGCACCAAAGATATTTGAAGAGAAATACAGGCAAAGGAATCTGGACATGGAAAACTTTACAATACAAAAAATATGAAGACGGAGGAAAAGTAGAAAAAGATTAATAATGGAGAAATTAAAGAAATAGAAACCAAGGTTATGGAGTACCTGTGAAGTGAAGGATTCAGTGTAGAAAATCTAATTCATAAAGCACCACAACAGGATAGAGCAATGGATACCCAAATTAAGAGGAAAACATTGGAACGGGAAGCAATTGGTCAGGTACCATATGAAGATATTTTGGAGGCTTCCACAAAGAACCAGTATAAACTTTCACTTGAAGCTGGACAGCAAGGAAAGGAACAGGAATCTGTGGAATCTCTGAAGCAGTCAATGTCGAGGAGTGACAGATGAGTGAGTTCCCATATGACAGAGCAATGGATAGCACAGGATGAAACTGAAGATAATGTGCCACAGGAAGATGCTATATAACTTTCTAAAGAATGCTCGCAGGAAATGGAAAACAAAAAATGTGCCTTAGTTTACAAGAAAATAAGTTAACAGAAGAGACGCTTGACTTAACAGACACAGATATACATACTGATATCAATGAAAGAAATAGACCGTAGAAGGTCAATAAAACCCAAAGTCAGAAGTTTGATAAAAACAAATGAACACGGTAATTAGGACTGTCCGTAGAGATCCATGCGATACAACAGAAGGAAACAGGATATATACCTGTGCAGCTAAATTAATAACTGATAAAGTTCTACGACAAGAACAAGGGTAGTGAGGGAAAGGAAGGGGAGAAATTGAATACCATCATTGAAGTACTGAACACAGAAAACTATAGAGCAGTTAAGACAAGAAGTGTCACTGTTAAGAGGAATATAAAAGAGGAAACAGATCAACAAAAATACTAAGAAAGATAGATGTGATAAAAACAATGCACAGTATTAGACCAGATCAGGATCCATCTATCATTCACTATCTCAAATAAACTAAAAATCTCAGCACAGGCAGAAAACCTTAGAAGATATGCAGTTAAATATAAAAGAAACTTACAAAACAAGCAACTTACTGATGACTCAAAAACTTTTATAGAGAATTGTGAAAAGGTAAAAGAAATCAAAAGACTGCCAAAAAAAGAAGAAATACATATATTTTGGAGAAGTATCTATGCTATGTTATATGGGTTGGAGACAGTGGCATTGACAAAAAGGCAGGAGTTAGAGCTGGATGTAGCAGAGTTAAAGATGTTAAGATTTGCACTGGGTGTGATGAGGGTGAACAGGATCAGGAATAAGTATATTAGAGGGTCAGCCCAGGTTGGAAGGTTTGGAGACAAAGCCAGAGAGGCAAGATTACGTTGGTGTGGACATGTGCTGAGGAGGGATACTGAGTATATTGGGAAAAATATGCTAAGGATGAAGATACCAGGTAACAGGAAAAGAGGAAGGCCTAAGATGAGGTTTATGGATGTGGTGAGAGAGGTAGGTGTGACAGACCAAGATGCAGAGGAAAGGAAGAAATTGAAACAGATGATCCGCTGTGGTGACCCCTAACGGGAACAGCTGAAAGATCATGATGATCTACAAAGATCTTCTGGAATATAACAAAGCTGCCAAATGGATAGAAGTAAAAGAAAGAATAAGAAGTTTAAAGACACAGGATATGAAATGGGATGAAGTAACAGCCAGAGAGATTGAAACAAAGTTAAGAAAAGCCTCTAATTGGAAAACCCCAGGCCCAGATGCAGTACATAACTTTTGGCTAAAAGTATTAACATCTTTGCACCAAGATTTAGCCATGAGAAAGAATTATTTATATGCGCACTTCGAAAAGACACCAACCTGGGCAGTAAAAACAATGCTCCTACTTAACAGTGAACCTGCAAGCTACCCTAAAAATTATAGACCAATAACTTGCCTTTCGATAACGTATAAACTATACATGGGAATTGATGCTGACAGAGTTTATAGTCATTAAGAAGAAAACTCAATTATGGCAGTAGAACAAAAGGGAAATAAAACAAAGTCATATGGAACAAAGGATTATTTGCTGTTAAAGTCGCAGTGGACAACTGTAAAAGGGGAATAATCTAAGTATGGCATGGACTGACTACAAAAATAGTATCCCACATTCATGGTTAAGAGTGCTTAAAAATATATAAGATACACCCTACACTGATCGATTACATTACAGTGACCATGAAACACTGGCAGACCACTTTGCAATTAAGCCATGATAAAGGACATATTACTCCAGGGATAAAAATTCAAAGGGGAATATTCCAGGGTTACTCTGTCACCGCTGCTACTCTGCCTTGCCCTTAACCCATTGAGCTGTCTATTTAACAGCTTAAGCCATGGCTATAATTGGGCTCACAGAAATGTTGATGACTTAAAAATGTATAGTTCATCAGATGAACTGAAAGCACAATGCAAGTTGTCAAAAGTTTTTCAGATGATATAAGAATATTACTTGGTAGCCGCGGTGGTGCAGCAGTAGCGTTGCTGCCTCACAGCAAGAGGTTCTCCTGTTCGATTCTAGGCTGGAGTGCCTTCTGTGTGGAGTCTGCATGTCCTCCCTGCGGTCGAGTGGCGTTCAAAAGACATGCGTGAATGGGCGTGCCTTCGCTGAAGGTTGGGTGTCGGGCTGGCAACTTGGCACCATAAAAATCTACTGCCAATCATTAGTGGACCGGAGTTCCGCTGTGGCGACCCCTAACTGGGAAAAGCCGAAAAGACAAACACCAGAAGAATGTTACTTGGTCTTGATAAATGTGCAAATGCAACCTTTAAATCAGGAAACTACAGAACCAGGAAAACATCAGTTTGAGACAAGAATGTGATATAAAACAACTTGAGCAAGAGGGAGTATATAAACATTTGGGAATTGATGAAGGATCAACAATAAAACATAAACAAATGCAAATAAAACTTAGTAAGGAAACTTTAGAAGACAAATTAATTCTGAAAACAGCACGGACATCTAAGAACAAAATCCAAGCTATAAACCAATTTACTCTTCAGTTTTGGAGTGACTGAATGGCCACAAAACGTGTTGGATAGACAGGAAAAGAAGGATGCTTCATGCTCACCAAATGATTTATAAAAATCAATGCATACCAAGATTAGATATTCCCCATTTTTCGAAGGAGGGATGGGGCTTCCTTAAAAATTGATTACATGTACAAATCTGCAATCATGAGACTCTATACATATTTGCTGACCTCACAAGACCCAGATGTAGTGAAAGTTTTGAAACATGAGGAATAAATTTAAGATGACTTCTCTGCTTAATCTAGCAGAAGCATATCGGTGTCATGCAGGAATGGAAATCAAACCAGAAGTAGATAAAAATCATGCAGCAACTGAATGTGCCAAAAAACAAAAAAAAGTTAAGGTGAAGGACCAGATGAGAAGGCAAGAAATGTGGAAAATGCATAAATATAGTTGCAAGTTTAGAAAATTTCTGGAAGAACCTCATGTTGATCAGGAATGAGCATAGGAATTGTTAAGGAGAGGTAAATTCAAACCAAGAGACGAAAGGTTAATACTGTGGCCCAAGATAGTGGGCAGCATACACGTTGGTTTACAAAGTCCATTGAACATGTGGGAGAAACAGTCAAATGTAGGTTTTGCAAAACCGAACTGGAAATAGTCGCACACCTCATTGCTGGTTGTAACATACTAATGGCAGAAGGACTGTATACTGAAAGGCATAATAATGTGGCAAGATTGTTGCACTGGGGATTGGGCAAACATTATGGTTCTGAAGTGGCTGAAAAAACACTGGAAACATGAGCCACAAAGCATCATAGAAAATTATGTTTATATCACATGGGATCAACCATTATCAACAGATCAAAAGATAGATGCTAGAAGACTGGATATAGTGGTCCATGAAAAGAAGACAAAAGTAGCACTGACCACTGAAATTGCCACATGCAGTGACTACAGTGTCTTGCGTACACAGAGACATACAAAGTCATAAAATATCAGGATCTACAGGCAGAAACGAGAGCAATGTGGAAGAAAGGTACCCAGTTCCAATAGTAGTAGGAGCAATGGGTCTTATAAAAAAGAATCTACAATCGTAGACATGTTAGCAATCCATGTAACCCCGTATGAACTGAAGGAGTCGTCATTATGAGCACATTGCGGGTGCTGTGAAAAGCACTTTTGGCTGACATCAAAGATTGACACAATACTAATTTCATGAACTTTAATTGTACTTGACTTAAAAATGGAGTCCATTCCGTCATAGTATTGGAAACCCAAAGGATTTGGAAATATTTGAGAGTGATACCATTAGTACAACAGATTAGATCAAAAAACTTTGATCTGTTTTTGGAAAAAGAAGCATCTGAGGAAGTATGAAAATATAAACAACATAACCTAGCGATTTTAGAAAAGTATAAAAAAGAAACGGACACGGGAAAGAAAGAGAAATTTGATATGGTCCAATATTTATGCAAAGGAGAAAGCCAAATTAATCAATATAAAGAAGGCAGCCCCAAAGATATTTGGACAGAAATACAGGCAAAGGCATCCAGATATGGAAAATTTCACATTAAAAAATAATATCACCAAGAGGGAATGTTGAAAAGAAGATTAGTAAACTAGAAGTTAAAAAATACAAGATGAAGTTATGGAGTGACTGTGAAGTGAAGGATTTGGTGTAGAAGGTCTAACATAGGTTACATCACAGCATTATGGAGCAAGTTCCCAAACTAAGGAGAAGCAGGAAGATCTTAGGACATCTGAAGAAATATGGACATAGAAAAGAAAGAGAGACTTAATATGGTGTAATATTTATGCAAAGGAGAAAGCAAAACTAACCAAGAGAAAAACAGCAGCACCAAAGATATTTGAAGAGAAATACAAGCAAAGGAATCCAGACACGGAAAACTTAACAATACAAAAAATAAGATAAAGAGGAAAAGTAGGAAAGGATATTAGTAATGGAGAAGTTGAAGAATTAGAAAAAATGTATGTACTTACCATAATGTTCCACGTGTGTTGTTCATCTCAACCTTTATTCTCAATGATGGGTCGGATTTGTCTCGTCCTTTAGCAAAGCTCGTAGGTCTCCTTCCCTACCCATAATGCAGTTCTCTGACTTTCTCAGATCTTGATTGTCCAACTAGAAATCATAAGAAGAGCAACAATGGTTTTACATAAGAAAGGGGTATACAGTAGTAATGCTTATTAAGGGTCAAAGTTAGCATTTCTGAGGTCATGTAGATCCAAAATCCAGTGTAAACTTGGTCTTCCAGGAGATCTGGAGGGGGGCATGGAGGATGGGTTGTGAGAATAAAGATTGAGATGGACAACACATATGGAACGTTACTGTAAATACTTAACTTCTTTATGTGTTGTCAATCTCGGCTTTATTCTCACTGATGGGACCGCATCCCAAGTAGCCTAATTCCGGGGTGGCTCATGGAAGAATATTCCTCAGAAGCATAGAACCAAAGGAAGCGCTACTCTTGAAGGCCATATCCACTTTGTAATAAGTAATAAAAGTACACAGTTTTGCCAATGTGGCTGCAGTGCAAATATCGTCCCAGGGTAACCTTGGTTGATACAGTACAGATGTAGCTACCGATCTGGTGGTGTATGCTTTAACAGGGAAGGGAAGAGATCTGTTTTTAAGAAGTAAATGTAGGATATATAAAGGGAGAACCATCGAGATAAGGTAACCTTTGAGACTGGCTGACCTTTTCTGAGCTCAGAATAGGACACGAAAAGTTGGTCTGATTTCCTAAATTTCAAAGTTCTGTGCAGGTAGAAAAGTAACTGTCTATGTACATCTAGAAGATGCAACGCATGGCTCACCTTTGTTCTGGTAATTTAGAATGAACACTGGCAGCTCAATAGATAGATTTAGGTTACTTTCTGACACAACCTTTGGAAAAAATGAGGGGTTAGTGCATAAAGAGACTCTGTCCTTATGGAAAAACAGGTAAGGGGTCTTTGAGGACAAGACGTGCAGATCCGAAACTCTTCTGGCTGAGGTAATCGCCACTAAACAGTGCGTCTTCCAAGACAGAAACATATCACATGTGGTAGAAGGCTCAAAGGGGGAGCATGTAATGTTTGTTAAAGTTTAGGTCCCATGGTGAAGTCGGGTTCTTATATGGAGGTCTAATCGTTGTTCCTTTAAAAAAAGCTTTACAGTGTGTGTGTGACATGATAGTAGAGCCATTTTCTCCCACAAAATAACTTGAGATTGCTGCTAGTTGGACTCTAATAGAAGAAGCAGCTGGTCCCTCATGAGAGAGTTTCACCAAAAATTCCAGGATAGAATGTATGGGAGCAGATAAGGGGTCTGTTTGGTTGCCATTTACCCACATGATGAACCTGTTCCATTTACTCTTGTATAATCTTCTTGTGGAGGAATTATGGGAGGATAGCAAGATATGTTTCACCTGACAGGAAGAGGAGGAAACCTGGCAAACCAAGGGAACTGGAGCAGCCAAGCTGTCAACTTGAGGTTTTGAGAGTTGGGATGACCCAATCTTGACAGATCCATCAGCAGATCTGAAGCCAGGTCCAGAATTCATGGGTTGTCAAAAAGATGAGGCTGTAGGAAAGGAAACCAGATATGACAAGGCCAATAGGGAGCAATCAGTATTACACTGGCTTTCTGCAACAATGTGGGAAAATCAGAGGAATCAGAGGGAAAGCATATAGGAGTCCCTGAGGCCAATCATAAACAAGTGTATCCCTTGGTGACTCCCCCGTAGGAGGGATCAGGGCAAGGTAGTTGCTGCATTTGGTATTGGTGGGTGAAGTGAAGCAAAGCAAAAAGATCGCAGCGAGGCTGGCCCAATTTTCGGAAAATCTTTTCCACTACATACTGATTCAGGGACCACTCGTAAGACCATAATATGGCCCAGCTCAATTTGTATGCAATCAAGTTAGATTTCCCTGGGATGTGCGTTGCAATCAGAAAATGGTTGGAAGATGTTTCCCATTGCTAAACCCTTAGAGATTCTTGACAAAGGGGGTAAGATCTAGTTCCTCCTTGTTTATGTACCAGACTACTGACATTGTCTGACTTAATTGCTATTGTTCCCAGACGGAGAGTATTCTGAAATGCTTGCAACACCAACAGCACTGCTCTCATCTCTCTAGGATGTTTATGTGCAAGTGGGCCTCATATACCTGCCAGGTGCCTTGGATTGTCTTCCCCAGATAATGCCCCCCAACCTATCTGGGAAGCATCCATGGTCACTGTGGCATGGGGTGGAGGAGGGATGAATGGATGGCCTTGAGAAACTGAGGGAGAGTGAATCCACCACTCAAGATCCTTTTATCAAGAATTGGTTATGAGAATCTTGTGTGACACTGGCAAATCCAGAACTGACCACTGTGTGGAAAGTAACAACTGAAGTATCCACATATGTAGGTGAGCTAGAGGAATAAGTACAATGGATGCTGCCATCTTTCCCAGAACTCACTGTACTTGCTTTGCACTGGATCGAGTCATCTTGACTAACATTTTCACATGCATGGGGAGATCTTGAACTCTGTCGTGAGGTAGTTTTGCTATCAGCATGGTTGTATTTATTTCTGCCCCCCATAAAATTTAAATTTATTTAACATTTGCTAACCGGGAAAGTCCGACTTGGAACAAAGTCAATTTTCAGCAGAGGCCCGGGGAGAAATGCTCCAGACGCATGTCTTTGTAACTTGGGAGGAAACCAGAGTACCTGGAGAAAACCGACAAGAACGCAGGGAGGGCATGCAGACTCCACACAGAAGGCACTCCAGCAGAGAATTAAATCAAAGAACCTTGTGCTGTGAAGCAACAATGCTACCTCTGCACCACTGTGCCATCCAAATTTTGAGATGGCTCCAGTGCAGATTTGTCGTAATTTATGGTAATGCCTAGAGAGAAGCAGAGCCGAACTGTACGGTCTCTGGCTTATAGTAGAAGATGAAACGCAAGAGGCCAGCATAAGCAGTCAAAATCCATTTATTACTAAAAAAATATATATAAATTACAGAACAAAAATGTCCTGCAATGAAAATAACAAACCGGTTTCGGCTTAACAGCCTTCTTCAGTGTGATTAGCTAAAACTCAAATGTCCAGTGTCATGAATATTTATATATTACATCAACCAATGAAAACAATGGTATAGTCCAACCCCTAAGTTGGAAACAAAATACAAAGAAATAATACCAAAATCCAAGTATTTTAAACATAATTTACATATATGGAAAGGAGTGTTAGTGGGCACAAAGTAGTATCAAGCATATACAGAATGTTAATAAATATATATATATATATATATATATATATATATATATATATATTGTGTAACATAACTAAGACAAAAACATGCCAAGAAAACCATATATAAACAGACTGCAAGGACAATATATACAAAAGAGTATAGCTAATATATGTATGTATAGAAAGTAACAATATTCATCCAAATTATTACTGCACATATCCAGTTTACTGAAAAAGATGGATAGTCAAGTATTTTCATCAGGAAAAGGAGATATTCATATAACTATATGACCCTTCAAAAGTATCTAAAATAAAGGTATACTAAGACCAAAACATCACTATAATAATACAATAATATAAACTGGTGACATGATTACTACCAAAACAGTCTGACAGAGCAACAGGTATTAGATGTGTATCATATGGTAACAACGGATATCCTAATAGTAATACATATTACAACAGATTAACTGTATTGGACCATTATTCAAATCTTAGTCCATTGTATCCATTGTATTCCAAACCATTTTTATAGATGGTCATTAAGTCCAGGGGGAAAAAGAGCCCCTAGATGAATGATCCAATATTTTTCTTTATGGTTGAGAATACTGTGCCAACCTTGTATGTTGCTCCGGTCACCAGTAATTTTGTCGATGACTGAAAACATAAATTTAGCATTTGGATGTTTGTGTGTCTGTACAGTGCATTAGTATCCTTCTTGTTCCTGATATCACTCCTGTGTTCACCAATCCTAATTCTTAGTGAGCGTGACGTTTGTCCAACATAAAATGCAGAGCATTGACATGTGGCCAGATATATTACCCAAGTACTAGAACAGTTACCGAAGATCCTTAGATCATAAACCTTGCTAGTATTAGCACTGGTGAATTGTTTCAACTTGTTCACTTGGTTACAAGAAATACAATGGCCACAAGGAAATGTGCCCAGGAGTGAATCACCAGATAATGTTAACTGTTTGTATTTAGCCCCTCCACTTTCCTTATGTTTATAATGTGAGAATAGGGTACCCAATGTTCTACCTCTCCTATATGAAAAATGACATTTGGGACCTAATATTTCCCTGAGATGATTGTTGGCTAATAAAATATTCCAATTATCATCTAGTATGTTTCTAATGATACTGTGGTTTCTACCATATGTAGTGACGAATCTGAGACTGGGTACTTGTGTTGTTTGTGGCAATACCTTGTATTGGAGTAATGTGTTTCTATCCTGTTTTTCTGACCAAGTGCTGGCAGAATAGATAGTGAGACCAAAGGGCAGAGCTCAAAACTGGAAGTGACTGGCTCTTAGCTGGAAGTGCAAAAACCTTCTGCATCGTCTTTTCATTAGAATGTGGTAGTATTCATCCTGGAGGTCTGGAGAGCATATCCAATTGTCTTTTTCCAGGAATGGAAGTATCGACTGCAGTATTACTACCCAGAAAGTACAGTTGTACACTTACCATAAATGCAGATGTTAAGAGTGTATTCACTGTTGCAGTCATCATTTGTGGGTTACCTCTGCTGGGTAGCCCTCGGCCAGCCTGAATACCAGAGTAAAGGATCTCCCTCCTGCGTTGGCTGTCGGTCACCTGAGACTGATGTCAAGGCTATAAAAGGAGGTGCCACCAACATATAGGAGCCCTGCCTTGAAGGCCTGAAGAAGGCCAACCTGGGGTAGCCCATTAACTATGATGGAAATAAAGCGGGGGAAGGTGGGAGGGAAACAATACTGCAACAGAGAATACACTCCAACATCTAAGTGTACACAACTGTACTATGTTCATGTTTCATTGTTGCAGTTATCACTTGTGGGAAGATTCCCAAAGCTGAGAAGTAGGGTGGAAGGAAGGAAGGAAGGGAAGAAGCCGGAGTCTAGGCTTGCACTGCTTTAAGTGGAAGCCAGCATGCCCTGCAGGACTGCTGAAGCAAACCCTGCCTGGGATTTGGAGAAAGCAGCCAGCTGGTAGTATTTGGTGAAGGTGTGAACTGATGTCCAAGGGGTAGCTTCTAAAGTATCCTTGGTAGGAACGCCTCTAAGAAAGGCAGTGGAAGTTGATGCTGTCCTAGTAGAATAGGTCTGACTGATATGGGAGGCATCGTTCCATGAAAGGAGTAGCAGAAATGGATGCAGTGTGATATTCATTTAGAAATGGTCTGCTTGGATATGGGTTTTCTCTCTGCCCCCAGAGCAAAGCTGGCCAGCAGCTGGTCAGTCTTTATCCAGATAGTACCCAAGCTGTCTGTGTACATCTAATGTATGCAGAATCCTTTCCCCCTTACTTTGTGGGTTAGGGAAAAAGGTAGGGAGATGGATAGCCTGGGTTCCTATACGTGATCGAAGTTTTGAAACTTCGAACACGAGAATATCGAACTTGTCTGTTCGAAGTTTCAAAACTTCAAACACGGAAAAAAAAAATAAAACATGCAACAGTAAACTAACTGTTGCAAACAGGGGGGCAAGCCCCCTGCACCCCCCCTGCTCTTTAAATATACCAACTCCGAGATCGCACTATAATGCAGTGAAGGGAAATATTCCCTTTCTGCACTATAGTGCGGTCCCGGAGTTGGTATATTTAAAGAGCAGGGGGTGTGGGGGGGTGCAGGAAGGCTTGCCCCCTGCTTGCAACAGTTAAGTTTACTGTTGCATGTTTTATTTATTTTTTTCTTCTATGTTCGAACTTCTGCAAGTTCGACTATATGGTTTCGACCATATAGGGTTCTAACTTGTTGAAGTTCGATCATGTACTAAGAACCCTGATAGCCTAAGGGTCAAGTCAGAGACCATCTTGGGCATAAGAAGGGGTTGGGTTCTAAGAGACATCCTGTCTGCATGGAAAGTAATGAAGGGTTCAATGGCCATGAGGGCCTGAAACTTGGAAACCCTCCTGGCTGAGGTTATGGCCAGCAAGAAGGCAGTCTTCCAAGAGAGGTGCTTCAGTTCTGCTGAGGCAGTTGGTTCAAAAGGAGGCAAGGTCAGTTTCCCCAGGACAAAGTTCAGGTCCCATGCTGGAGCGGGTGGCCTTTTAGGTGGTCTGATGTGTGACACCCCTCTAAGGAATTGTTTTAACAAGGGATGTGAGAACGTAGATTGCTCTGTTGAGGAATGAGGAGAGACAGCTGAGGGATGTATTTTGATAGAGGAGTATGACAATCCCTTCTGCACGAGCTCCGCCAGGTAGTCCAGAACCAACGCGAGAGTGGAATGGGTGCTGCTTTCACTCTTATTGTGGCACCAGGCAGTAAATCTTTTCCATTTTTTGGAATAGGATTTCTGGGTGCTGGGCCTCCTTAATGATAACCAGAACCTGCTTGCTCAAAGGTGCCCTGATATCTGCCTCTGGGGTGGAAGCCATGCGGACAGGCTGAGAGTTTGAAGATTTGGATGCAATACTGACCCTTTTTTTTGGGTTAGCAGCTTTGCTGTGAGAGGCAAGCTCATGGGTAGCTCCCTGATCAGGCTGAGGAGTAAGGGGTACCAGTGCTGCCTGGGCCAGTTTGGGGCAATGAGGATAGCATTGGCACTTCCTCCATGATCTTTAGCTTTAGTAGGTTTCTCCCTCACTCTGGCAATGGCCGACTGATGCACTCGCAAACTGCTTCTGCTTCGGGCTCCACAGCAAGAAAGACTGATGTAATGGTGTCGGCTGCCTCCTTTTATAGCCCTGACGACCTGATGTCAGTCTCAGGCGGCCGACAGCTGACGTAGGAGGGAAATCCTTTACTCTGTTATTCGGGCCGGCCAAAGGCTACCCAGCAGGGATAACCCACAAGTGATGACTGCAACAGTAAAACATGAAGAACATCTTGGTATTCTTCACCGATATGTTCAGTTTGCTGAGATCCAATATTAGTCTCCAGTCCCATTTTCTTTGGAACAAAAAAGAATTTTGAGTAAGTTCAGGATCCTCTCTGGTCTGCGGGGACTTCTTGGATAACTCTTTCTGAGCAACTTTTAAATTTCTGCTGTTGCTTGTTGCTTTTGACTGGGTGACATATCTGGAACGGATTTGTTTACGGGAATGGGGAAAGAGAAAGGAATAATATATCCCCTGGACATTATGTTCTGCACCCATTTGCCAGGTTTCGATGTTCAGTGACAATCGCCCCCAGACTGCCTCCAGAGGTGAACAGTCGGGCACTCCTTCAGGAGTGCTCAAAGGGTCTGACAAAGAAATATTCTCTGGAGCCATGATTTTTGCAGGCCCCCTCTACCATGCGGGCAACATCTTCCATTATTATCCCCCCCCCCCAAGCTCTGGGTGAACTCACCCCAAGTGTCCTGATAAGACCTTTGAGATTTCCTGAACCACATTTTCCCACTGACCCTTTGGAAATGGTCTGATGGGTGTGGAAAAATGCACTCCAAAGGCAGACAAGGTCTTACCCTCTGTTCACACCGGATTAGCATTTCTTTTACCTTGGGCCCTAGATGGATGTGCCATCAAAGGGAGCAACAACAAAGGAAGATTTAAAGGACTCCATGAAATTACAAAGGTGCATCCAGGCTTGCCTCCTAATGGAGATGCCTGAACCCGCCGCCCTACTTGCAAATGGAGAGGCCTCAAGCAGTAAACACCTAAGGTATGAGAGTCACTGAGGGGCATCTTCTTGCTACACTTCTCATACATTTTAAACCCTAAAGGCTTACACTCATTTTTGGACATACTGAAAATCTAGTAACAGCAAACCATACCAAGTAGCTAAAGAAAGAATAAAGAAAGTAGTTTTTTTTTTTTTAATTTAGAACTACTACAGCAATGAGAAAAGGAAGGGGGGGAAGTCCTCTAACTTAAACAGACTGTTAACCACTATCTGACTAAAACAAACAGTTAAGCGGGACAGAGGAAGAAAGTAAAAGCACTACAAAACACTCTCTATGCAAAGATGAAAGGGGAAAGGGACACCCTCCAACTCAAACGGGTGAAAGTTAGATGCTCTCCAAGTTAAATGGACGCTACTGGAAAGGGAAAACTAGCCTAGAAGTAAAAACTACTGTTAAAAAGGGAAAGCACTAAGTACAGCTGAAAAAACAATGAAACCTAATTATAAAAAGATACAAAAAAAGCTATAATAGCTAAAAAAGACTTAGCACAGAGCTTGCTTGAAGATCCTTCTAGCAGCTCAGCAAACAAGATCTGAGGAAGTTAGGAAAAGTACAGTTTTGTACCTTCCATAAATGTAGATGTTCGAGTGCTAATACAGCTGCAGTCATAACAGATGGGTTTTCCTGCCATCAGGCGGGTCCTCGGTCGGCCGAATTCCAAAGTCTAGGTCCAGTGTCGGTTGTCGTCGCTTCTTCCCTGACGTCAGAGCGCCAGGGGTATAAAAGAACCAGCCAACGCCATTTTCTTCAGTTTTTCTTGCCCCAGATTTCAGGTGCCCCCAGAAGGAAGGCAATACATAAATTTATGTAATAATGCAATGCAATATAATCAAAAAACAGTAGTTGCAAGCAAATACACCATAAATGAATACCCCAGTCAGGTTGTATGAGGAGGTGTTAGCCATTAGGCCTGTCCCAAGAGGGGAAGGAGGGAGGGAAACCTGGACTGCAGCTGTATTAGCACTCTAACATCTACATTTATGGTAGGTACAAAACTGTACTATGTTCATTGTGCATACAGCTGCAGTCATAACAGATGGGTAGAATCTCAAAGCTAAAAAAGGGGTGGCAGGCACTAGGTGGAACTAGGAGGAGCCAGGATGCCCTGCAAGACTGCAGTGGCAAAGCCTGCTCTAGATTTGGAGTATAATGGTAGGTGATAGTGCTTGGAGAAGGTATGTACAGAACTCCAAGTGGCTGCTTCCAAAATATCTTTGGTAGGAACCCCCCTGAGGAAAGCTGCAGAGGTAGCTGTGGCCCTTGTGGAGTGAGATCTGATGCCTGCAGGTACAGTTTTACCATGAAAAGAGTAACAAAAACGTATGCAGTGGGCTATCCATTTTGAGATTGTCTGTTTGGAAATTGGCTTCCCTTGAGCTCCTGTAGCATAGGACACAAAGAGTTGCTCTGATTTTCTGAAAGGCTTTGTTCTGTCCAAATAATAATGCAGCTGTCTGTGGATGTCCAAGGAATGTAGTAGTCTCTCCCCTTTGTTTTGAGGATTAGGGTAAAAGGTAGGTAAGTGGATAGCCTGATTCAAAGCTACCCTGGATACTACCTTTGGCATAAAGGACAGATTGGTTCTTAAGGAAACTCTGTCCTGATGGAAAATGATGAAAGGCTGCACAGCCATGAGGGCTTGTAGTTCTGATACCCTGTGAGCTGAGGTGAAAGCCAGAAGGAAGGCTGTTTTCCAGGACAAATATTGCAGTTCTGTTGAGGCAGCTGGCTCAAAAGGAGGCAAGGTCAGTTTTTCTAGAATGAAATTGAGGTCCCAAGCAGGTACTGGTTGTTTCCTTGGGGGGTTTATATTCTTAGCCCCTCTGAGGAACTGTCTTAAGAGGGGGTGAGAGAATAAAGGAGGATCAGTGTTGTATTCTGCAGAAATGGCTGAGGCATGGATTTTGATGGAGGAGAATGAAAGTCCACTGCTTAGCATCTCAGCTAGGTACTGTAATATTTGAGGTAAATTCAGTATTCCAGGATTCTGACCCTTTTTTTCATTCCAGGCACAAAACCGTTTCCATTTTGCGGAGTAAGCTTTTCTAGTAGAAGGCCTTCTGGCCTCCAAAATGACATCCTGCACCTCCTTGGAGAGTAGGGTCTGTTGTGAAGTTAAGGAATCTTCCATGCGGCCAGATTGAGTGTTTTCAGCTGACTGTGAAGAGTTTTGAAGTTGTGCTGAGTCAGAGGAAGAGGCACTAGAGGTAGGATCCATGGTGGAGAATGTGTCAGGCTCCTCAGGAGTGGGTACCAGTGTTGTCTTGGCCAGTCTGGAGCAATGAGAATCATCTTTGGTCTGTCTGCTCTGGTTTTTAATAGAACTTTGGGCAGCAGAGGAAGAGGTGGAAAGGCATAAACTGTCATTGTTGTCCAACTGAAAGAGAGTGCGTCCACTCTCCAGGCCTGTGGATGAAAGGTCCTTGAGCAGAATTTTGCCAATTGGTGATTTCTGTGGGAGGCAAAGAGATCTATGTCTGGCCTTCCCATGCTTGAATTATCTCTGTACAAACTTGAGGATGCAACTTCCATTCATGTGGATCTGTCATATTTCTGCTTAGGTTGTCTGCCAGCGTGTTTTCCTTGCCTGGCAAGTACTGTGCTTGAAGTTCGATTTGTAATTCCAGAGCCATGTTCCAAAGAGACATGGCCAGCCTGCATAGGGGGTATGAATGGGTTCCTCCCTGTTTGTTTATGTACCACATTACTGTGGTGTTGTCTGTCCTTATCAATAGCTGACCTGGATGCAGTAGGTTTTTGAAAGCTATAATAGCATTTATTACTGCTAGCATTTCCTTTTGATTGATGTGTAGGTGCTTTTCTTTTTGGGACCATTTGCCCTGAATGCACCGATCTGTCATGTGCATCCCCAGGCGTAGTCCGAGGCGTCTGTTGTGATGACTTGATTTGCTTGAGGCTTGCAGAATGGGAGACCTGTGTTTCTTTGGCATGCTTGAGCCCACCACAGAAATTCCTTTTGAAGACATGGAATTAGTGGTATTATTGTTTCCAAACTGTGGCTGTGTTGAGACCATAGGTTTTTCAGGTACCATTGAAGTTTCCTCATATGCAGCTTTGCACATGGGATTTAGTAGGATGCAAGATGCCATGAATCACAGAGCCTGCAGGATTTTCCTTGCAGTCAGCCTGGTGAAATTTGCTACTTTTCTGAAGTATTGAGTTAGTTGCCCCTGTTTCTCTGACGTGAGGTAGGCCATCTGGGTGTTTGTGTCCAAGTTGGCACCCAGGAAAATTATTGTTTGAGAGGGTATTAGCCTTGATTTCTTTTTGTTGACTGTGTACCTCAGAGAATTCAACATTATTACAAAAGCCAGATGTTTCAGAAGTATGTACTTGCTGTCCGCTTGGATCAGGCAGTCGTCCAAATATGGGTATATTTGTATCCCTTGAAGTCTGCAGTAGGCAATTACTGATGCCAGGCATTTCATGAACACTCTGGGCGCAGTAGATAAGCCAAAGGGCAATGCAGAGAATTGATAATGGGTTGAACCTGCAAGAAATCTGAGGTATCTTCTGCAATCTTGTCTGATTGGGACATGCATGTATGCCTCCTTGAGGTCCAATGTTATCAGCCAAGACTCCTTGCCCAGCATGGGAAGAAGCTGCTGTAATGTGAGCATCTTGAATTTTGGCAGAGTAAAAATGTGTTTAGGATGGATAGGTCCAAAATAGGTCTCCAATCTTTTCCCTTCCTTGGAACCGGGAATAGTCTGGAGTAAAAACCTTGACCCTGTTCTTGTGCAGGTACCTCTTGAATAGCTTTCATGTCCATGAGATCTGAAATTTATTTTTGTGCCTCTGCCCTTTGATTATGTGGCAGGTTTGGCACGCCTCTCATTTTTGGAAGGGTGTGAAAGTGGAATCTGTAGCCTCTGTCTATAATGTCCAGGATCCATTTGTCTTTTGTGACAATATGCCAATTTTTCGCCTAAAAGTGCTGCCATTTGAGCCTTGCTTGGCATGCAAAGGGGAAAGTCATTGGGTCTGCTTTCTGAATGGCTGTGAACTATCCTCACCACCTCTTTGTGTAGGTGCTTGCCACTGTCTGCCTCTAAACAATCCTTGAGATTGCCCTCTGCCCCTCGGGCGCCTATATCTACCTCTTTGGGGTCTGTCCGTGGCTGGAAAGGACCAATTTTTGGAAGGCCAATTTCTACTGAAACGTGGAGGTTGTACCTGTAGGAAATATTTCACTGTTGGAATTGATTTTGCCTTTTCCTCCATTTTCTTTAATACCGCCTCAGCTTTAACACGAAACAATACATCTTTTTGCAGAGGGGCATCTAGTAATTTAGCTTTGACATGATCTGGTAAGGTTTGCTCTTTGAGCCAGGCATGTCTACGTATGACTGATCCTGTAACAGCAGCTCTACATGAGGCCTCTAAAGCAACAAAACCACATTGCAAGGTATGTTTACCCACTTGTTCTGCACTATGTATCAAATTCTGCAACTCCTTCAAGTCTGGTTGTTCAGGTTGTGACATTTTGCTTCTCAACTGTGATAACAGAAACTGTTGGTACTTTAACATATGGAACTGACAGTTTAATGCCCCCATGGTTAAGGTGGCCGAGGTGTATAGCTTTTTCCCCCACCTTTCTAAAGCTCTGGAATCTCTCTCTGAAGGTAATGGATTTTTAGCAGTGGAGGCCTTAATTCCCTTGGGGCCCTGTGAGATAGTTTCTGGGTCAGCCGCATGGCTTTTGTATAGGAATTGGTGTGAGTCAGGAACCCGGTAATAGCTGTCAGGCTTGACTGGGGCTGGAGGTAAAGAGTCTGGGTTAAGGCAGGCCTCCGAATACACATCATCTAGAATGTCTAAGACAGGAGGTATAGCCAGAGGCCTGTGCTGAGGGAGCAAGAGAAAATCCCTAAGCCTTTTCTTGGAGTCTGAGTACTCTTGGCCTTCCCAGTGGAAGTGTTCCCTCAAGGTATGCAAGGTTTCCCCAAAAGAGTAATCCTCAGGGGGGGAGACGGAGGGAATGGACTCCTCTGCATCAGAATCTTCAAAAGGGGAGTATGAAAGTTCCTGGTCATCAGAATGTTCTGAAATAATGGAGGCCTGGTCTGAGGAGGGGGATTCTTCCTCCACTCTGGGCCTTTTGTCCGGGGTTGAGAACCCCTGATAAGAGTAATCAAATCCTCAGCCATTTAGAGCATCTGCTTTTTAGGCATGGGGCCTTGAGAAGGGCCCTGTGGAGCTTGTCTTTTAGTATGCATGGCTGCTTTAGACTTGGTGAAAGCCTTGATGGAAAAAGAAGAGGAAGGCCTGAAGACACCTTGAGAGGTGGCAGACTTGTCTAAACTCTGAGTTCCACTGCCAAGAGTGGCTTCGGTATCTGTAGTCGGGGTGTGGGCCAAAGAGCCTGCGACCTCGGGCACAGTAGACACCGCCAATGAAATGTCGTCGGTAGTCAGGGGCTGCGTAGGCGCCTCACTGAGAACAGGACCACCTGTAGTCGGCTTTGGCGTGGTGTCGGTAGAAGCCGCGGACCTCGTATGTTGGTACTTATCTTTGCGTCTTTTACTCAAAACTGGAGTCGGACTATCCGACGACATAATGTAATTAAATTTTTTGCCAAAATAGTGTTGGGCGAACTCCGCCCGACGCTTAATAGTGCGTCTGTTGAATGTAGCACAAAAACGACAGGCCGAGACGTCGTGGTCTGGGCCTAAGCAAGGAATGCAGAGGGAATGAAAATCCTTATGCGGTATTTGCTTCCCACATGAAATGCAATTACTAACTTTGTCTGACATCGGTCTGAGGCAAGAAAAGTTTCCCCAACGGGGTACTTAGCTTTCAAGAAGACTTCGGTTGAAAAATATTCGTAATCTCAGGAGCTGGCCGACCGGCACTTGAGAACTGCTTCTGCTTCGGGCACCGCGCGGCAAGAAAGACTGGAGAAAATGGCGTTGGCTGGTTCTTTTATACCAGTCGCACTGACGTCAGGGAGGAAGCGACGACAACCGACGCCGGACCTAGACTTTGGAATTCGGCCGACCAAGGACCCGCCTGACGGCAGGAAAACCCATCTGTTATGACTGCAGCTGTATGCACAATGAACATCTGCATTATGGGTAGGGAAGGAAGACCACGAGTTTTGCTGAAGTCCTCGAGATTTTGTAAAGGCTGAGACAGATCCAACACATTGGATCCGACCCATCAGTGAGAATAAAGGCGAGATTGACAATAACACATCTGAGATTGCGAAATGAAGAATTCAGTGTAGAAAATCTAATTCAGAAAGCACAACAGGATAGAGCAAAGGATATCCCAATTAAGGGGAAACCTGTGGAACAGGAAGCAAACTGGTCAGGGGCCATATAAAGATATTTTAGAGCCTTCAACAGGAAACTAGTATAAACATCCACTACAAGCTGGACAGCAAGGGAAGTAATAGGAATCTGCTGAAACTCTGATGCAGTCAATGTTGAGGTGTGATAGGCCAGTGAGCTCCCATATGACAGAGCAACGGATGGCACAGGATGAAACTGAAGAGAATGTGCCACAGGAAGATGCTATAGGACTTTCTACAGAATGCCCACAGGAAATGGAAAACAAAAATGTGCCCTCAGTTTAGAAGAAAATGAGTAAAGAGAAGAGTTGCTTTATTTAATAGACATACCCATAGTAAGATCAATGAAAGAAATAGACTGCAGAAGGTCAATAAAACTCAAAAAGTCAGAAGTGTGATAAAACAAATGAACACAGTAATTATGACTGTCCATAGAGATCCATGTGATACAACAGAAGTAAACAGGATATATTACTGTGCAGCTAAATTAATAACTGATAAAGTTCTACCACAAGAACACAGGGTAGTGAGGGAAAGGAAGGGGAGAAATCAAATACCACCACAGAAGTATCGAATAGAGAAAACTATATAACAATTAAGACAATAAATGTCACTGTTAGAGGAATATAGAACAGATCAACAAAAATACTAAGAAAGACAGATGTGATAAAATTAATGTGCAGTATTAGAACAGATCATATCTATCATTCACAATTGCAAATAAACTAAAAATCTCAGCACAGGTGGAAAAACTTAGAAGATACGCAGAAAAATATAAAGGAAAACTATTGACACCACAAAAAAACACTTGTCCAGTTGCCAGAAACCAAACATGATAATTCAGAAGTAAAATTTTAATCCACATAAAGGTAAAAAGGACAGAGTAAGAGCTTTTGTCGTATCAAACTTCTTCAAAACTGTGTAACACAATAAAACAACAGCTTTTATAAGAAAACACTCCCCCATTTAACACTAATTAAATCTTAAAGTCTTACATATTAATTTAAAAATATAAGTCAACCTAATGACATGAATTAAATGTTAACAAATACAAATATTAATCTTTCATAATAAAATATATATGTAAAAAATCCCTAAAAAACTATAACTTAACAGCCCTATATTTTAACTTGGGTTGGATACAAATGTGGTCATTAATACCAGGGGCTACAGTGGCATTCAGACGCAGTTGCCATCTCATCTCGGCCCTATCTAATTTGTTAGTCCAGTCACCCCCTATAATATCGTAACCAACCACCTCCAGTATACCAAAATAAAAGAAGTGGTTTGGGTTGATAGTGATGTGCCTACAAAGTGCATTATTTTCATCATGTTTCTTTATGCTATATAAATGCTCGTAAAATCCTCTACGAAACCTCATTTCCGTCTTTCCTATGTAAAAATCGTAGCAACCCTGACACACAGCTATATATACTGCTCTACAGGTATTACTCAAGATCCTGTGGTTTACTTCACCTCAAGGTCACTAGAACCAATCCTAACAGTGGGAGTTGAAATAATATGTTTGCAATACTCACATGCCCCATATTTTGTAGTTCCCTTTGTATTCTTGGAGTTGGCATCTATAGGGTGTTCTAACAAACTCTTCAAATTCCTATTTGTCCTATAGGAAAAAGTAGGTTTGTCACCTAATGCAGCCATCAGTTCAGGCTTAACCTTAAATATTACCCAATTTTTCTTTATTATCTCTCTAACAAAATGAGAGGTACACTCATAGGTTAAAACCATGGAATATGAAAAATCATTCATTAGTTGGTGGTTTGATTCAACTTCCTTATTCTGGTTGACCCCAAGTAATGGTTGGTATCTACTGCCCCAATCACTAATGACTTGATCACTAATAGTTGCTACAAAGTCCAACGGATATCCCCTAGCTACAAACATATTGGTCAGTTTGTCCATCTCTACCTTTACTGTATCAAGGTCAGAACACATTCTGGCTATACGGACTATTTGACCTTTTACTATGTTCCTCTTAACAAAATGAGGGCGACTACTCTGAAATTCAAGGTAGGCGTTCTTAAAGGTAGGCTTTCGATAAACTCAAGAACGGAAGCACTTTTTACTTGAATCCTTCCAAAGGCATACATCCAAATAGTTAATCCTAGAGTTGCCCCTGTTCCCAGTGAACTTAAAATAGTCACAAATCCCATTTAAAAAAATTTTGATTGTCCCCTACCTTCCACAGAATAAAAAGGACGTCTAAGAACCTTAGGTACAACACCCAAAAATTCTTGAATGGACTATTCATAATGTACTCACATTCCCATCTGTACATAACTAAATTTGCAAACAGTGGAGCACAACTACTACCCATTGTTATACCGTTTGTCTGACGGAAGAATTCACCATTAAAACTAAAAAAGTTGTTGGTCAAAATAATTTCCATTAATACCATAATGAAATTTAACATGGAGTTCCCCAAATTAGTTTTTTCAACCAACACCTCATGAAAGTAGTCTAGTCCTATGTTGTGAGGTATAGAAGTAAATAAATCGACAACGTCGATGGTAGAAAAGCTCACATCCTCACTATAGAAGACTTCCTTGATCCGCCCCAAGAGTCCACTAACATGTGGTCAATATCAACTAAAGATTTCCTAACCACCTGGTCAACAAAGACCCCCAGTGAATATGTAATGCTATTTTGACAAGAGATTATAAGCCGGTAAGGAGGGTTATGTATATTTTTATGGGTCTTGGGAACACCAAAGACCACCGGGATGGTTGGATGTTCATTGTACAAAAAATGGTATGCCTCTTCATTTATTGCCCCCTGAAACAAGGAGTCTTTGAGTGTCATTTTGATTTTCCTATAAGAAATGTTTATTTCATTTCTAGAGACACACTGGTATTTACTTTCATCTCAAAAAAATCTCAGCACAGGTGGAAAAACTTAGAAGATACGCAGAAAAATATAAAGGAAAACTACAAAATAAGCAATTTATTGATGACCCCAAAAAGTTTTAGAGAGAACTGGAAAACAAGGTAAAAGGAATTGAAAGACCGCCAAAAAAGAAATAGATACATTTTGGAGAATTATCTATGAAGATCCTGTGGAATACAACAAAGATGCTAAATGGATAGAAGAAGTAAAAGAAAGAATAAGAAATTTAAAGGTACGGGATATGAAAATGGATGAAGCAACAGCCAGAGAGACTGAAACAAAGTTAAGAAAAAATTCAAATTGGAAAATCCCAGGCCCAGATGCAGTACATAACTTTTGGCTAAAAGTATTAACATCTCTGAAGGAAGATTTAGCCACGAGTAAGAACTATTTATATGTGCACTCCAAAGGCACCAACCTGGCTAACAGGTAAACAATGCTCCTACGTAGGAGTGAACCTACAAGCTACCCTAAAAATTATTAATTATAGACCAATGACTTGCCTTCTGACAATGTATAAACTATATACGGGAATTGATGCCGACAGAGTTTATAGTAATTTAGAAGAAAATTCAATTATGGCAGTAGAACAAAAGGGCAATAAAAGAAAGTCATATGGAACAAAGAATCGCTTGTTAAATAAAGTCACAGTGGAGAAATGTAAAAAGGGGAAGAATCTAAGTATGGCATGGATTGACTACAAAAAAAAAGCATTTGATAGTATCCCACTTTCATGGATAAAAGAGGGCTTAAAAACGTACAAAGCACACCATACACTGATCAACTACATTACACTCACCATGAAACAGTGGCAGACCACTTTGCAACTAAGACACGATAAAGGACAAATTATTACCCCAGGGATAAATATTCAAAGGGGGATATTCCAAGGAGACTCTCTGTCACCACTGCTATTCTGCCTTGCCCTTAACCCATTAAGCTATTTTACAGCTTAGGCCATGGCTACAATCTGGCTCCTAGAAAACAACAAAGTGTAAAGACTTATCTTCTCTTTGTCGATGATATAAACTGTATATAGCTCATCAAATGAAGAACTGAAAGCACAACTGCAAGTTGTCAAAATTTTTTCAGATAAGAACCTCATTTGGTCTTGATAAATGTGCGAATGCAACCTTTAAAGAAGGAAAACTGCAGCACCAGGAAAACATGAGTTTGGGACAAGAATGTGATATAAAAGAACTTGAGCAATATGGAGTGTATAAATATTTGGGAACTGATGAAGGATTAACAATAAAACATGAACAAATGCGAATAAAACTTAGTAAGGAAACTTTAGAAGACTTAAATTAATCCTGAAAACAGCACTGACATCTAGGAACAAAATCCAAGCTATAAGCCAATTTGCTCTTCAGTTTTTGAGTGATTGAATGGCCCCAAAACATGCTGGGCAGACAGATAGGAAAATAAGAAGGATGCTTCATGCTCACCAAATGATTTATAGAAATCAGTGCATCCCAAGATTATATGTTCCCCGTTCCGAAGGAGGGATGGGCCTCCTCGAAATAGATTATATGTACACATCTGCAATCGTTGGACTTCACACAAATCTGCTGACTTCAGGAGACCCAAACGTATTGAAAGTTTTGAAACATGAGAATAAATCTAAGATGACTTCTCTGCTTAATCTAGCAGAAGCATAACAGCGTCAAGCAGGAGTGGAAATCAAACCAGAAGTAGATAAAAATCAGGCAGTAACTAAATGTGCCAAAAAACAACGAAAGAATATAAGGTGAAGGACCAGATGAGAAGGCAAGAAATGTGAAAAATGCATAAATACAGTTGCAAGTATAGAAAACTTATGGAAGAACCTATGCTGATCAGGAATGAATGCAAGAATGGTTAAGGAGAGGCAAATTCAAACCAAGAGATGAAAGGTTAATACTGGCTGCCCAAAATAGGGGGCTACATACGAGCTGGTTTACAAAGTCCAATGAACATGTGGGAGAAACAGAAAAATGTAAGTTTTGTAAAACCGAATTGGAAACAGTCACACACCTCGTTGCTGGTTGTAACATACTAATGGCAGGAGGACTGTACACTGAAAGGCATAATAATGTGGCAAGACTGTTGCACTGGGGATTCTGCAAACATTATGGGATTGAAGTGGCTAAAAAACACTGGAAACATGAGCCACAAAGGATCAGAGAAAATGAGGAAGTTTACTTCACATGGGATCACCCATTACCAACAGTTCAAAAGACAGAAGCTAGAAAATCGGATACAACAGACCTTGAAAAGATGACAAATGTAGCATTGCTCACTGAAATTGACACACCCAGTGACTACAGTGTCTTATGCAGAGAGACACAAAGTTACAAAATATCAGGATCTGCAGGCAGAAATGGCAGCAATGTAGAAGAAAGATACCCAGACAGCTCCAATAGTAGTAGGAGCAATGGGTATTACAAAAAAGAATCTACAATCATATTTAGATATGCTACCAGTACATGTAACCCCATACAAATTGCAGGAGGAGTCATTACTGGGCACATTGCAGGTGCTGCAAAGAGCACTATTGGTTGACATCAAAGATTGAAACAATACTAACTTCATGAACTTTAATCTCACTTTGACTTAGGAATGGGGTCTATTCCTGTCATGGTATTAGAAACCCAAAAGACTTGGGAGAAATTAAAAAAGCATGATACCACAGAAAATGATCAAGTTTACATCACAAGGGATCATCCACTATCAACAGTTCAAAAGACAGATGCGAGAAAAACAGACATAGTGGTCCATGAAAAGAAGACAAATGTAGCATTGATCACTGAAATCACCACACCCAGTGACTACAGTGTCTTGTGTACAGAGAGACACAAAGTCATAAAACATCAGGTTTGCAGGCAGAAACGAGAGCAATGTGTAAGAAAGATACCCAGACAGGTCCAATAGTAGTAGGAGCAATGGGTCTTATAAAAAAATTATCTACAATCATATTTAGGTATGTTACCAATATATGTAACGCTGTACGAATTGCAGAAGGAGCCATTACCGGGCACACTGCGGGTACTGCGAAGAGCACTTCTGGCTGACATCAAAGATCGAAATAATACTTATTTCATGAACTCTAATCGTACTTTGACTTAGGAATGAGGTCCATTCCCGTAATGGTATTATCATCATTTTCACCTTTTCCACCAGCTTCTTGAATAAACTTCGGCTTGGGGGTCCAAACAGGAAATCCTTGTTTAAAGGAGCATCAACAATTTCTGTTTTAACTCATTAACCCCGAGTACCTTCTCATGGTGCCTCTGTGCTTAACACCGAGTGTGCCATAAGAAGATACTAACTGCAAGCTGTTATCCCAGAGTGCCTTCCACAAGCGCGAGTAATTTTACAGTCACATTTTAACTGAACTGTTAAAAACTAAGCTGTAAAAGTACCTGAACTTTGTCAGTTACCTTCTCAACTTAGTTTTCAGTGTGGAATAGCGTAACATTACATTTAATTTTTTAAAGAAAATCTGCTTGATATGCACTCCATATCTTGTGATCACAGCATGCCGGACACATACACGATCAAGGGACTTAAATCCATGTTAGGCAATTGAGAAATTACAACTTTTGAAGGCTAGCACCTTCAGTCGTAGGCACAACCATTTATTCCCCTATCCAGAACAGATTTCCCATCCATTTATCTAAATGACAAACATTATTTGGTTTACAGAAAGGGGAAGTGTGTCCCGGAGGTGGTGAATTCTTTGCTTGAAATCCCTGTCAATGCTAGCCCTATGAACCCATGTCCCTACTTGCTTTCATTTTGGTTATCTTCCTTCTTAAAACATGCATTAAATTTCTTGTAAAAAGACAGCAATTTAGATAAAATGGGACACTGTACAATCCACTTCAAAGTATTACACTTAGCCAAGAAGCTGAGGGAATTGTCCCAGACGCAATCCGTCAGTGGTGTGGTAGTGCACTCCGTTCCGGTATTGTAGGTCTAAAGGTCGATTATTTGTCTTGCCTTTTTCAAAATAACAAAAGAAGAATACTGTTTCACATAATTCACTCGCTATAGTTTTTGTACAGAGTCAACATTCAAAAATAAATACTTTACTTTACAGCATATCGTTATCTTAGCAAAAAGCTATGTAACAATAATGATGTTGGAGTTGTACAATGAAATGTAATGCTTCTTTTTGGTGTATGAACTATTCCAGCAAGCAAAGTACAGCTGCAACATTGTCTTTTTTCTGGTGTATAGGTGAGTTGTCTACTGGTACTGCTGGCTTGGGAGAATTGAGCCCGATAAAGGCTTGCAATTTTGCTTTGTAGTTGCTGCCGTACTTAAGCCTGTGTTATTGGCAAGTTCTCCGTATTTACTATGGTGAAAGAATTATAGCTACAATCATGTCCCTGCTCATTTAATCTCTATGTAATTTTTCTTGAAGTTTGTGTGTATGAGAGATAGACAGAGGGAACACAAGACGGATAATGTACTGGGGTGTTGGTTTTTGCCTCATCCAGGTCGTGTGTGGTGGATCTAAGCTGGTCGTGTGTGGTGGATCTAAGCTGGAATCAGAGTTTTTCCTTTGGACTGTGTGGCTCTGAGGACCAGTATTCCGTCTATGGGTACATCGTTGCCTTCCTTTCGCAGAATTGTAATGGCATCATGTCAGGGCTGGGCTCAGATTCCTGGTGGAAGAAAACCTTTTACCTCAGGGAGGTGCCATGCTGGCTGCTGCTGCTTATGTCTTACATGAACTGCTAGCTATTAGGTGAGAGGCAAATTGGTAAACAGTATCAGTGGACCCTCAACCATAATTAATATTTGATGTAGTAACCCAGGATGAATAATGCATAGGCTGACATTTTCTTGTGTTCGTTGTGCTTTAGCTTGCAACTGATTTCCTTGCAGGGGGTGAGTCATCTTGACACCAGGATGCAGGTGTTTTTATGTATTGGCAAGAAGGCTCAGGCTCAATGCCACATCCAGGAAAGTGCCCGTGTTTATGCACAGTAATGTGACCTTTCACGTAAATAGTCAAGGACAGGCTCTGTGCATTGGGGGAATGAAGCAAAGTGGCTTTGACAAATAAGACAAAAAAATTAAAACTTGCCGAAATAAGCAAGCTGTTTAACCCGCTATTTATTTCCTAATGCAGTTAATATAGCAGAAATACTAAGAGGCTTGGAAAAAAAGTGAAAGTGCTGACGAGAGCTGTGAATGTGTAGCACAGAATTTACATCTGCACCATTCGGTTTCAGCAATTGGTTCTGACACGACAGGCATCGCATCAGTGTACGAAATACTGCTCAGATGGAGCATTTATTTTTCAGTCGAGTCTGCATAAATGTCTAACTTGGTATGTTTTTAGTGTAACGCAGAGTACTGTGCTTAGCAAATAATCATGCAATCACAAACCACCAGGCCAGTTGTGTCAAGGCAATGTCATGTAAAAACACAAACTCTCCATATACAAGGTACTTTATATTTTTGTTGCGACAGTTTTGTGGTAGTTTTAAAAGCATGTCACATTGGGAGTAAACTATGTATAAGGTTTCCCTAGTAATTTGGAGGTCTGTTAAGATAAAGCACTTAGCCAATGCTGTAATAGCTACAGAAATAAGTAACACTGACTTGGGGCTCAATACTATGTAGGCTAAATATAATGTCTCTTTCACTAACAAACTGTGTTAACAGTGAATTGTTTCATGGTTGGTCACTTTTTTTGGGTAGACTGACTTACAATATTTATTGGCTACCATGACGATTCTACAACAAGAAGCTATAAAAACTTAACAATATACAGTACTAGTATATGTAATGACTAAAACTGTAATGCTATCTTGGACAGTAAGAGAGGCCTATGCTTTTTGTTTTTAACTCGTACGTGTGTCACAACCGTGCATGCAGATGAATAAGTATGACATCACAGAATAATTTGTAAATAAGTACAAGTAAGCTCCAACAACAGAGCGCACACTACTAATATAGCATGCAATTCTGTAAGAATAGCTAAGCACATAGAACTGCATAGCCCCAAGAACAATGTTGTTTTTTTATTCCTCAACTGACCATCCAGCCTTAACCCCTGACTGCTCTGTCAACTCACTCATTCCCAGGCAACAGCCCTATTGTCCATCTGGACCACTTGTTAGTTATGGTAAGAATCAAGTTAGCCTGGACTAAGAACCATCATCTCTGCAATACGGATTGGGATTTTTGTTTTAAGCCCTAGAGTCATCTGCATATAATTATACTGGGCTGTCATAATGAGCATACTCACCTCCGCTTGTTGTTACCAAAAGGCTCTGCTCCCCTTGTATACAGCACCTCCATGTAATCTGCATTTTCTACTGAGGGGGGAATGTTTCCTTTTGGTTCTTGTTCATATGTGGACGTACTAGTCAAGTGGTCACATGGCAAATGTTTTGTTTTGGTGCTTGTGCATACTTGACAGGACTAGTTTATATATACACACATATATATATATATATATATACATAAATATATATATATATATATATATATATATATATATATATATATATACACACACACACACACACACACACACACACACACACACACACACACATACACACACACACACACACCCCTGTTAAAATGCCAGGTTTTTGTTTGTAAGCACGAACCTCAGACTAGTATTCATTACCGAAAACAGAAATAAGCAGCTCAATACTTATGAGGGGACGTACCGCTGAATGAAACCCAAGCTGCTGTTCCTAGAAGAAAACAAAACCACATATAATAAATGCCAGTATACAGTCTCGTTATGCAAAGAATAGAAGGATAACTGAAAGTGGGTAAGAGAGGGGAGTCATGAGGAAACCTCTGAAGGCAAAAAAAAAAAAAATGCGCCTAACTAGACAATTCTTTGCTGACCACAATGGAAAAGAAATCACCTTGGGCGATCTCGAAGACTATTACAGCAATGAAGGTAAGGAGATCTGCAGTTAAAGTTGTGCAAGTGTGTGTACTACATCTGGCCAGCTTATCCACACTTAACCAAAATATATTCATGTGTACATATTCTGTTTATTGTGGTGACAAGGTTTAGTTCCCTAGAGCATGTAGCTCGGAGGGATTGGGATTTCTTTAAGTGGAGCATGTCCAACAGCTCTGGGTTTGACATAGCTTTATATGTTAGGCAGAGATAGCCTCTGAGTAGGTGATATGCGACGGAGTAAAGCTGGAGTTTTTTTTAGACTGTCTGCGTAGGGTATCTGAGGTTGGTAATCCTCTTTGTGAGGTATTTCTGTGGCCTTTCCAGTTGTTGTAGATGTCTTGTAAGGTACATACCAAAAGAGGTGCTGTATTCTATATGCCAATACGTCCTTGACTCACAAAGTCACTAGTGAGAAGTATCAGTTGCTCAGGGTGGGTGGGTTAACTGAAAATGATGTCAACAGAGCAGAAAATGGATCTAGAGGTATTGATAAATACCAAGATTGGACCATTAGGAGCAGAATAAAAAGCAATATCTGAAGTGTACAGTCATGCATGTGGCTATAACTTATGGGTGTGTGAATGTACATGTGCATGCAGAGGGCAAGATTCTTAACTGTTCCTGGCTTTTTCCCTCACATGTGTGTTCAGTTTCTCATACAGTTTGTGGCTTTCTTGTAAAATGCTGTGGACTGCAGTCACTGCATAATAACAACTATATGACTTTCAGACTTCATACCCTTCAGAACATGCTTACTGTGACATTACCTGTTAGTATACAAGACCAATATTTAAAATCTGTTCCTATTTTGGGTTTCTGTCTCTGATTGTTAAACTAAGAGGTTGAGGCTCATGAGAGATGCAAAAAGTTTGCAATATATTTTGGGCATTTTTCCTTGCTTTGTCAGTCCACGTGTGGAATTTAGATGGGAGGAAGGGCTCAGTAATATATAAGTGTTATACTATTTGTACTGAATTACTCATGTCTTCTCCTAACAGATTATAATGAGTCTCACATAACAGCTGCACAAGGTAATATAATGAAAGCCTACTCAACAGGTTATGTGCAGTAATTATCACTTGTGTCTGAGCATGCATAACTTTGGAGTAACGAAATGCAGCTCATTATCACGTTAACAATAAATGCAGTTACAATATAGCACTGAGTCATTATCACTTTTCAGGTAAAACTCTCAACAGCTGTCACGGTTATTCACATAAGTAGAAGTCATTATCACATTTATGAATGCACAAGCATTTGTCTAAGTAAATTCATTTCAAGCCACCCCTCCCCACCAGATTCTTTCTGTCATTTTACAATTTGTTTGATACACAGTAAAGTCCTCATTGTGGTTATATGCTTCATATTTGTGTGAACTACTGCAATTTTTACATTGCATCATATAGTAATTTCCTGTATCACACAGTCACTATATAGTTCATATGTATATAAATATTCGGCACTGGGGACCTTGGACACAGCAGCTGTGGTGCTGAATACAGTGGGTGTCATACCTAGACACCATGGATATTAGGATCATCCTGATGGCAGTGGCAACATGGTACAAGAACTGTGCACATGGGCTGTACACATCTACAAATGTCACAGTTTGTTTAGGACTTAGGTTATGAAAATTATGATTTTTTTAAAATATTTTGGTAAATAACTTTGCTAGGGAGCATGTGATTGTGCAAAGTGATACCTCATTTTGAAAACAGTGTTAGTCCTTACAACATGGTAAAAGAACTGTGCCTGTATGTTGTACACATGTACAGATATCAAAGTTTGTCTTGGACTTATGGTTATGGAAATTGATTTTGTTTTCATATTTTGGTAAATAACTTTGTAAGGGAGCATCTAAATGTAGTAAGTAATACCTCTTACTGAAGACAGCATTCATAGTTCCAACATGGTAAAAGAACTGTGCCTGTATGTTGTACACATGTGCAGATATCAAAGTTTGTTTCGGGCTTAGGTTATGAAAATTATGACTTTTTTCATATTTTGGTTAAAAACGTTGCAAGGGAACATGTCAGTGTGCCAAGAAATACCTCATTTTGAAGACGGAGTTACTCCTTACAACATGGTAAAAGAACTGTGTCTGTGCACTGTACACATGTACAGATATCACAGTTTGTTTAGTCTTGTAGGATTATGAAAATTATACATTTCCAATACTTCTCATTATTATGCCCATATCTTTGGAAGGGAGCGTGGTGATGACACAAATGATGCATCATTTTGAAGCTGACACTGAGACGCACAACTTCTACACTGATATGTAGCCTCTGTCTGTTACATTTGACGAGATATTATGCTTTATCAATTATGATAAATATTACATTAATCATATTTCTGTGAATATCTCCGTAAAGGAGCATCACACATTAAGGGTTAAAGTATTACTTTAAAGCTGACATTCATACAAACAAATTGTATGGATCTACATGGTACATTGACCAAGATATTGTGCTTTGCTTTTCCAAAAATGTAAAAAATATGTATATTAACAACTTTCCTTGCCAAATATTTAATAATGACTTTGATATGCACTATCAACATTTACACTGTTGGAAAGGTCTGTGTCTGCTGAACAACTTTAGCATTTGCATTTTTAGTCTAGCTCTTATAGTTAAAGAGTTATGAACATTTGTTTTCTGTATGATATTAGAAATGGGTTTTCTGAAAATGAGCTCTGGCTGCACTGTTGTTCCTATGGTGGAATTAAGCAGGCAGCTTTTTCTGAGCTGCTCCGGAGTGAATGAGTTAACATGTTCAGGCAGAAGCTGCTCTCTTAGCTAGGCATGTCTAGTAATCAGTGACCCTAAAGCAATTGCCCTGCTTGATGCTTCCAAGAGAAAAAAATCCACATTAAAAAGAGTGCCTGATAAACTGGGAGCCAACATTGCATAGATTCAGCAACTTTTTTGGGAGATCCTTATCCTCCATCTGATCCAGGAGGATCCCCTGGTATTCAGTCATATGAAACTGACAATTCAAAAAAGCTCTCTTCGCTGGGCTAGCTGTGTGCAAGTCCTTTATGTCAATTCTGTCATGGACTGGACTCATCACCTGGAAGTCTTTTCCTTGGCTACTTTAGATTATGTATGTACGTCTTTATCACAACTGAAATAATGACACATGTTAATATACAAGAAAAATAGCAACATTTTTTCATGTAGTACACATTTCCTTTTTAACAATTAGCATTTACTCTGACATTACATAAAATGTTTAATACCTGCCTTCCTTCCATTAAACCCCATTCCTCCTCTTGAACTATTCTTGATACTTTACATGCAGAAATTCTACTTTCATATAATTTGGTCTTTCCTTTTTCTAAGGATCCCATTTATAGTTCTTAAATCTCCTGTACAATATCCAGCACTTCAATTAGAATTGTTTTAGATTTTGACTTCCATTTTCTAGTAACTGCTCTTTTGTCATTCAGTAGCATTCAACTTAGTAAGGCCTTGCTATGTATAGGCAAATCCAGAGTCCATGCCCCAGCTAAAAAGAATTACTACTTACAACGACTTCTGACAAAATATCCTATGGGGAATTTTTAAAAATCTGCCAACTCGCTGCATGTCTAGGGCACATGTTCTTAATTATCTTTTGTTTTCCCATCACACCTCCAGCATTTGCCATCAAACTGAAGAAAAATTCTCCAAGGTTTGACTGGGGTATAAAAACTGTATTCAAGCACTTCAATGCAAAGATCTTAAACCTTCTGGACTTTGTTGCATACTTGGATGCCATACAGATGTCTTTCCATTGTTTCATAATAAAAATACCTCTCCAGTCCCTCTCCTCAATCTTTTCCAACCCGTGATTGATTCTTACAGTTATTGTGCAGTATGTTATATGCTCTATAATTAGCAGTTTTTAAAAGCTGTTGCTTCTTCTAGACTTGACTAAAAATTTTTCATAGTTAGAATTTACCATAGTCTTTCACTTACACTTCCCCATCCCTTACTCTCTTGCCTATGGTGTCTTTAGGTTCTGAGACCACCACCTCAGAATCAGCCATCAGATTCTTATACAGGTGCTTGTGAAACTTAAGCACTCTGTAGAACTGGTCTGGTTTCCCAGGGGAAGGTGACTGACAGGCTATAGGGATGTGACATGAATTAACATATATGAGCACTTCCAAAACTGGAGGAATAGAAAGAGGTTTGGTCTCAGAAAGATCATGAAATTGTCTTAACTGTTTTTTTGGGAAGCAAATATTCCTGAGCTTTGCAGCCTCTAAGACTCATTTTAAGAACAGTGCCTCCAAAAGAAAGATCCTCAGGTGGTGAGGCTGAGTCAAAAGTTTAATTTGTCTTGGAGTTGGCATATGACCTTGCAAAAACTGATCAACATATGCCAACTGGTCCTCTTTTAAGTTAAAGGAATCTGAAAACTCATATGGGTAGTGGGGTAGAGTCCACCCCCCCTTTTTTTTGCAGGAGTGATTCCTTTTACACTTTGATGAGATTCAGGACCCAGTTGTCTTATGTTGCTTTGAATTAAATTGCAAGGTTCTCTTTGGTAGAAGATGAGAAAGCCATACTAATGCTAGGCTTGTGCTTGCCGCTGAGGGGAAATAAGTGTACTTACTGCTTTTGGTTGGTGTTTCACTACTGAGCTTATTTTTTGCTTATTTTTGTATCTATAAATAAGGCATTTTATAGTGATGCTTTGTTTTGCAGCTCTGCACCAACATGCACTATATAAACATTACAGACATAGACTTCTTGAGCTACATCCATGCTCAAACTCCACTAGCTTTCCCAGACACATCTTGGCTATCATTAGTGAAGTCTACAAGTGCCCATTGTGTTCACAGCTGTCTGCAGCTGCCCACTGAACAACAGCATGCACACTTTCGCAATTACTGTTCACTACTCCTAAGAGCCCATAGCTACCCTTTGCTGGTCATACTCGCACTGCCACATCTGTCCATAGCTGGCTGTAACTGTCCACAGTTGTCTGCTAATCCTCAGAGCACTCTAGGATCAACTTTTACTTCTAACGGCCCATAGCTCGCTTTCGCTGCTTACAGCTGCACTGAATGGCATATCTGTCCATAACACTGTAGTAGTAACCATTAAAAAAAAATATTCTACTGGTACTATTAGACCCACAAGATAAACGTAGATATCCCCATCATAAATTCATATCCCTTTGAAAACTTTAGACAATCCATTGCCTGTAGTTGCCCGATGACTCACAACACACCTACAGTTTACTATTTACTCCTCCTAACAGCCCAAAAGCAGCTTTTTGCTTCTTATAGTTGCCCTGATTGCCACATCTAGCCATAAAATACACCACTAATAACTACAAAGCAACTATTATTTTACTGGTACTATTAGACTACAACATAATACTTAACCCTTGTAAATAGTAACCCATCTTGCCAGCCTAGGAAAATTATGGCAATAACTTGACAATCAACAATCCTAGCACCATATCCTAACAAATTCACCATCACAGGTACAATGTCAGACTCTTTCAGTGACCATCTCCCAGTCTATACAACCAAACATCTCACACATCCACTTAAACAGCATGTTTATAAAACATGCAACCTGTCCAAGTTAAATTTAGAAATATTCATTACTACTTCATTATTTATTAACTAAAACATCCCAAAAATCTTCCCCTTAGATGATGCCGTCAATGTATTCAATACATTACTACATATATTTAACAGCTTTACACCACTTCCTACAAGAAAAACTAAAACACATACTGCAATCTGACCAGCCAAAAAGAGTAGGATCCTAACGGAGGCTAGAGAAAAAGCATGGAAAGAAATGCTACAATGTCTCTAAAATTTCAGAATGCTTTGCAAACATACTAAAAAGCAAATACATGCAGATAAAAAATAAAATTATACTACAACAACATTTACAACAAAGGCAAACACAACTCTAAAAAACTCTGGTGAGCCGTTAAAGAAATCTTACACCCTGATCAAAAATTCAACCCTAACTCACTCAATAACTCACCACTTGAAACTGCAATAGAATTCAACTCTTATTTCATAGACAGAATAGCTTCCCTAACCAAGGATTCACCAACATTTAATCCAAACCCTGCCCAACAGCCATATATCACTTGGGGAATGTAAAACCTTGCTGCTGTTTTTTTCTTCTCTCTCGCTTCTCTCTTTCTTCTTCTTCAGTTTTAAGAAATGTAAGCAATGCAAAGATAAAAAGCCTGGCTAAAAAGAGTAAGACAAAAGAAAATGTGATGTGCTCTCTCTCATTCATGCATGGGGAAAATGACTGGATGAAGGATCACAGATTGATTTAGTAACCGGTTTTAAGAGTACGCAGGTAAACGAAAAAAATATTGAAAATTATCAGCCTTTTTCTAGCAAACACATATATGCTCAGTAGCAATTCTGCAAATGGTCTTCATGCCTCCATGGAAACAAAAAAACTGGGTGCATGGTTCTCGTCTCTATTTAGACAATCTGATAAAGAGAAACTGGCTACAGGCTGGTGGAGAGTGATTAGCTGAAGGAAAAAAACTGAGAAGAGAAATTGGCTAGGACATAATGTTCTCTGAAAGCATTCAGGAATTTTCCCAGCTGGTAGTGCTATAAAGAAAAGATAAAACCAATTAGCACTTAGTAGCAGCACAGGGTGCACCATGCATTTTAGCATATTTAACCTTTCTTTTAGGTTAACTCAAGTCTGTGTGAGTGGCTGTCAGTTTCGGACATTAGTTCCTATTAGGAGGGTAAAAGTTAATCATTTGAAGATGTATTTAGTTTTGTGTTAGTATTAAGTTAATAGGTTTTAGGGGGTGTGTTTTTTTTTTTTTGAGGGCTTTCAATAACATAAAAAGTTTTGTAAGATGTGACATTGGCTCAAATGGATAGGACAAGAAACAATTGTATAAAAGTTCAACCTGTCAAACAGTGTATGCGTGTAACACAAAAATTGGAACTAGACATTTAACAAAAAAGGTGTTATACATAAAAGGTGGGAATAACTTAATGCAATGGTCCTGTTATGTCGTTAAATGTCAATGGTCTCACACATAATTACAAAAAAGAAAAGAGTAGTGAACTATATTAAAAAATGTAGAGTCCAAATAACTATGTTGTAACTTAGAAAAAATTGAACATGTGAATTTGAAAAAGAAAGGTTTTCAGGATGGCTACTCAGTGGAAGACCTGGCACAAAGAAAAAGAAAAGTACTTATATTAATTGCAAGAGGAGCTCCAATAGTGATAGAAGAGGATAAAGACAATAATGGCAGATTTGTAGTGCTAAGGGGCTACTGGCAAGACAGGATGATTACACTGGCATGTATTTATGTTCCAGATAATACTGCTACAATGGAGCTTAAGAAAATTCTGAGAGAAATAATCAGATTTCAGCAAGGAATATTACTTACAGGTGGGGACTGGAATGTGATTTGCAACAGTGAAGATGTGTCTCGGGGCCCAGAAAGGAAAATATAACAGAGGAGGGTAGACTTTTTTAAAGAAATTCATGAAAATATTTTGCATGAAAGATGTGAATTCATTAATAGGAGTTCAGAGTGAATTTACATATTATTCCCAAAGACATAAAACTGGGATAAGCTAGACATAATTTACATTTCACAAGAAAGAATAATTGTGTAAAATCTTACCATAACCATAGATGTCTTTCTCTTCCATGTTGCAGTATTCTTAGTGTGGGATTCCCAGCCTCAGGTGACCCGAATGTCGGCTCCTATACAAATGCTTAAGCCTTGCTGCTGTAGGTGCATGGGACGTCACACATAGGGCTGTAAACCAGGGACCTTAAATGTGACATCTGCACACGCACAGACCTCAGAACTTAAATGCCCAGTCAGACAGACCCATAGAGAATAACAAGAGATGTCAGCCAGAGGTGCACAGTGTCATATGCTGGCTAGTCTGCCCCTGATCTAGGGTAGAACTTCAGAGTGCCCTAAAGATAGGTCAATAGTAAAAAAGGGGGGCAGGTGCATGGGAAGAAATACTGCAACATGGATGAGAAGGACATCTATGGTTATGGCAAGATTTTACACAACTATTCTATGTCCTTCTATTCCTATGTTGCAGTACATTTAGTGTGGGAAGAGTGCCACAGCTTAATTAGAGGGAAGGGTGGAGGTAGATGTAGCTGATTCCACAAAACCCTGCAGGATTGCTCTAGCAAACCCTGCCAAGCTCTAGAGATGTGGTCTAATTTGAAGTGTTTGGTATTGTGGACCAGGTGGCTGCTTCCAGAATGGAAGCTGTGTCTAGGCCTTTGAGGAAGGCTTTGGAGGTTGCCACGCCTCTGGCAGAGTGAGCTCTTACCCCTTGGGGTAAGTGCTTACCATGGTGGGAGTAGCAAACAGGAAATAGTTTGTTTGGAGACTACCTTGCCCAGGGCCCTAGGATGGAGGGATACAAAGAGTTGGTTAAATTTTCTGATGGACTTGGTTTTGTCTAGGTAAAACCTTAGTTATCTGTGCACATCCAGGGAATAGAGTATCCTCTAACTGTCATTGGTTGGAGAGGGGAAGAAGGTGGGCAAGTGAATGGATTGGTTTAGGGACAGTTCATTGACCACTTTAGGCATGAAGGAAGGGTTAATGCGTAGGGTCACCCTATCCTTGTGGAAGATAGTGTAGGGAGAGCAGGCCATTAGAGCCTGTAACTCTTACACTCTTCTAGCTGAGGTAAGGGCCACCAGCAGTACATTCCTCCATGTACACATATGGAGCGTAGCAGCACTAGCTGGTTCGAATGGGCCCAGTGTTAGTTTTTCCAGAATGAAGTTTATGTCCCAGGGGGATGAGATGGGTTTTCTTGGTGGTCTAATGTGTAAGACCCCTTTCAAGAATAGTTTCACATCTAACCTGGATTGTAAAGGGGGATCTAGTGGTAGACAGGCTGAAATTGATGATAGGTGGACTTTCACTGAAGAGTACAAAAGACCAGCCTTAATTAGTTCACACACATAGGTAAGGACTAAGGGGTGAGGGCTCTTGCCTGGTAGGGGGGTCCCTGTCCTTATGGAGTCACCAGTTGGAGAATCTTTCCTATTTTGAGAAGTAGGATCTCCTAGTAGTAGGTTTCCTGGCTTCTCTCAGGACTAAAAGCATGTCCTTTGAGTAATGGTGTCTGAAAGGTATTAGAAGTTTATCACCCAGAGTGCTAGGGCTAACATCTGTTGGTGAGGGTGAATTAGAGTTCCCTTTTGTTGCACGAGTAGGTCCACCTTGTGCCGTAACTTATGGTGATTGCCTTTGGCCAATGAGAGAAGTAGGGGGACCAATGCTGCCTTGGCCAATAGGAAGTCACCAGCAATATTTTTGGTTTGTCCTTCCTGATTTTCAGGAGGACTTTTTGAATGAGAGGGAAGGGTGGAAACACATATAGATACCACCCCTCTTGTGAAATTCTGAAGGCATCTACCCTCCAGGCAAACGGAGAGTGATCCTGGGTGCAGAATTTTTTCAACTGTCTGTTCTGGGGGGGGGAGCAAAGAGATCTACCAGAGGTGTGCCCCACTGGTGGACAATGTCTAGAAAGGTATCCCTGTTCAGCATCCACTCGTGCTGTAGAGAGGATGTTCTGCTGAGAAAATCAGTTTGTTTGTTGTCCTGAAGATCCTAAGCTTTGAAGTAGGAAAGTGGTGAACCTCAGATGACTTAAGGGTGTCCCCTGTTTCTGCTAGAATGAGGATGTCGTCTAGGTAAGGGTTGATTTGGACACCTTTGGTTCTGCAGAAAGCTATGGCTGGGGCTAGGCATTTTGTAAATACCCTGGTTGCCGTAGACACACCAAAGGGCAAGGCTGTAAACTGAAAATGAGAGCAGGGCCCAGTGAAACACAAGAATTGTCTGTTGGAGGGTTTTATGGGAATGTGGAGATATGCTTCCTTTAGATCTACTGTGGTCATAAAGGCCTGGGCTGGCAATAATGGAAGAAAGGTTTGAAGGGATAACATTCTGAATGATGGAACTTTTAGGAAAAGGTTCAGAAAGGATAGATCTAGTATTGGTCTCAAAGAACCATCTTTTTTGGGGGCCAGAAAAAGTCTAGAGTAGAAGGCTTTTCCTTTCTGTCCTGGGGGTACAGAATCTATAGTTCCTAATGTTAGAAGGTCTTGCAGTATATGAGGGGATGAGGTGGAGTTGATTTTTTTTTTTTTGGGGGGGGGGCATGCTCCTTGGAAGGGGCTTTTCCTTCCAAGAAAGGAAATATCCATTTTGTATGACTGCCAGTACCCAGTGGCCTGATGTGATGGATTTCCAAATGGGGAGGCAGTAGGAGAGGTGTGCTGACAAGGGGAGGTAAGCAAGGCAGTAACGCATTGTTGGGTCCACTTCTGTCTTGAAAAGGCTATGACTGGGTTTGTGATGCAACTGATCTGGAGGAGGTTTGCCTCCTGGTTCCTCTCCTATACCTGAAAGAAGAAGGGGTAGCAGAGGAGGGGGGGCCTCCTGACAAAGGTAGTCTTAGCAGGATAATTCCTGTAGTATTTAGGGATGGGGACACAAGTAAGTGCTTGATGTCTTGAAGCTCTCTCTTTTTTTCTTGCAGGTTTTTGAAAAGTCCTGCAGACTGTTTACCAAACACGAGGTTGTGGTCTAATGGGGCGTCTAGGATTTTAGACTTGAAATCCTCTGGTAGGGGGTTTGAAGGCATAGCCAAGAATATCTGCGGAGTACTGATGCAGAAGCAGCAGACCTTGCAGAGGCCCCTGCTGCATCGTAACTGCATCTAATAGAATGTCTGGCTACATGGGAAGCCAGTGATAGTTTAGATGCTATCTCAGTTTTGGTGGGGCAGTCAGGGGTGGATACTAAGAGAGTAGAGACTTGTGAAACTAGGTCCAAGGCATACTATATTCATGTGGGTTTGGCAGTTGATAGCTCTGAAGGCCAGGGTGAAGGAGGTAAAAACCTTCTTTCCTATCCTGTCCATACTTTTCCTATCCTTATCAGTAGGCAGAAGAGTTGCTGAAGAAATAAGTGTAGATTGTTTATCAGGGGATACAGCAATTACAGCAGGATGTGCCAGGGCTGGTTTTACTAGGAAGTTTTGTTCATCTGGAACTTTGTAGAACTTGTCAGGTCTCTTAGGGGCTGGTGGATGTGAGTTTAGGTTCTTTGATGCTGAGGTGAAAGCAACAAGGTATGCAGGGATACCTGTTGGTATGAATGAAGGAAAGGGAGATTCCACTTGAAGTTCACAGTACCTCCTCTGAGTGTCGGTCATTTGGGAAGTGCCCCATTTAAAGTACTCTTTCATTTTTATGATAGTCTCTCCAAAGGTGATATCCTGCAGTGGGGCATCCCCCTTCTATGGATTCCTCATCTGGGGCATAGTACTCAAGAGTGGAGGCAATTTATGAAAAATAGGAAACTGATTTATCTGAAGATGAATAGTAGAGTTCCTGTTCTTCATCCCCTTCTTGAGCAGTACGCAAAGGTAGAGAAGTGACAGAAGCAGGTCTACGACTAAGCACTGGAACAGTGGAGGGGGAAGAGGCTGTGTGCCAAAGGGCCATTAAGGCCTGTATCAAAGAGCTGGTAAAAGATTGCCAGTCTGGAACTCCTTCACTAGGCAAAGTCTGGTGATTCAATTTTTTGTTTCCTCTTTAAAGGCGTAGGTATCGGAGAAGGCCTGGGTTCAGGAGCCTGGGAAACGGTAGGGGTTTCAGGCAGTGGAATCCCGATCGGTCACCCGATGATATCAGATTCCCCTTGACATCGGTAGGGACCAACGTCAGAGCTATCTCTGTGGACATGCTGGGGCCGTTACTTCTGAAATGGCTTCCTCGAGCGGAGCCGAAGTAGACGGTTCTATCAGACGTCCCTCAACTCCTAAATTGGAAGCTGGTGGGATGTCCGAAGATGGAGAGGCAGAGGAAATAGGCCTGGAAACCTTAGCCTTTTTCCATGGTGGTTCTGTCAGAGCAGCCGATTCGGGATCCATCCTGAGCGCTACATTTTTGAGCCTCTGGTTTTCTAAGTTAAAGGCGGCCAGATGGCTACGGAGGGTCTTGGGTACAAAAGACTGACAAATGGAGCAAGCGGTATGGTCGTGCTCTCGGCCTAGACAAAAGAAACAGTGGTCATGCATATCTTTATGTGGTATCTGGCACCTGCATCGGCATTTACCCTTCTTAGCTAACATCGACTAACTGTAACTACAGCAAACCAAGCTCGAGCAAATAAAAGCAAAATCCCCAACGGGGTACTTAGCTTTCAAAGTCTTCAAGTAAGGAGTGAAGGGATCGACGTGACGTCGACTGTGGCTGAAAAGTTCTGAGGTCTGTGTGTGCAGACGTCACATTTAAGGTCTCTGGTTTATGGCCCTATGTGTGACGTCCCACACACCTACTGCAGCCAGGCTTAAGCTTTTGTACAGGCGCAGACGTTCGGGTTGCCTGAGGTGGGGAATCCCACACTAAGAATACTGCAACATAGGAATTGGAGGACATCATGCATTTAATTGAAGGTCTTGACATGTTCAGATCATGTGCCAATAATTAAAATAAAAGCACAGGGTAATGAAAGAAAATAAGACACTGATGCTTTCCCAGCTATCTGCTGAAAAGAGAGGAATTTAAGGAATTGGTAGTGGAGATTATTCAGTGGTTATTAGAAAGGACAGAAATTTCTTCTGAAAATATCGCCAGGAAGTGGGATAACATTAAGGTGGAGTTTAAACATAGGGTGTAAATAAAGGAAAGGGAGCTATGGTTAAGAAGCAACAAAAATTATTTAGAGGAACTGACAAATTTTAAAGTATTGCAGAATAGGGGGAATTCCACAAACAAGAGGAGGATCAACTGCAGAATGCTAAGCAAAAAATAATGGACAACCTCGATAATATGCAAGAGTTTAGAAAGATTGCTGTTAAGCAACTTTATATATTTTTTTCTGATAACACTAGAGCACAAAAATTTTTAGTACAATGACTCATGCAACAGAAAATAGAAAGGGTTTTCATCAAGCTTATGGAGCTTATAACAAGAAAGGAAACAAGAGATCCTGTAGAGGTATTATAACTATTTCGGAAATGTTATAAAAAAGTCTGTATAAAGCAGAGAAATGTGGAAATCAAGAAAAGATACAAAATGGAAATGTTTATGCAAGAATTAAATATGCCAAGGTTAGAGGGAGATGAGGCTCAATTACTAATGGTTAGGATAAGAGATGAGATGAGAAATTGTGATGGACAACCAGTCTACAAGTCCCCAGAAATAGATGGTAGTGCTAGGAGGGGAAAAAATTGATAAAGATCTGGAAGGCTTTAACAGTATTTTAAGAGGCGGAGAAGTACCAACATCTTGGAAGAAAACAGTGGTAGCTGTAATACCTAAAGAGGGTAAAGATACATCAGAAGCAGATTCATACAGGCCCATTTCAATACTAAAACAGGATTATATAATGGCTAAAAGAATGACAAAGGTAACACCACCATTGATAGATAAGGATCAATGTGGTTTTGTGGAGGGAAGGCATACATATGACAGCATTAACAGAACACTGACCCAGTGGAAAGCAGAATGTAACAAGACACCATTATTGTTGGTGGGGCTTGACGCAGAGAATGGATCTGACTGAATAAGCTGGGACTTTATGAACAAGGCATTGGAACCATTTGCATTTCCTGAAAAAAATATAAGGTTGATTAGGAGGATATATGATGGATCAGCGGTGAAAATTAAAGTAGGTGGGGTCCTCTCTGATAATTTCTGCTTGAGCAGAAGAACCAGGCAGGAATGTCCTCTTTTCCCTTTGTTATTTGCATTAGTTTTTCAACCACTGGCAAATAAAATAAGGGACTCAGAAATTCAAGAATATAATTGGTATTATAGTCAAGAAAAGCTGGCTCTATTTGCAGATGATATATTATACTTGACAAAACCAGAAAGAGAAATTACGGTGTTGTGGAACATTTAAAAAAAAAACAGTTTTAAATCTTTTCAGGATACAAAATTAATGAAGCTAAAACAAAGGCAATAACGGTAAATTATGTATCCACACATGAATGGTTTAGCAATATTCATATTTACTAAGACATGACAAAATTAAGTATTTAGGAGTATGGATTAAAAATGATTATGGTGTGGCAGTTAAGGCTACGTGGGAAGAAACTAAACAAAAGATAATACAAAAAATGAGAAAATAGAAGCTTTGTTATACAGACATGGATAGTATGATACAAGTAGTCAAAATGTTTTTAGTCCCTTTAGTCTTAAACACAGGTCAGGCATATTTTTATCAACCAGAGGAGAAGTTGTGGGCAGCAACTAATAAAGAGCTGAAGGATTTTATCTAGGAGGGGAAGACGGCAAGAGTCAAATGGGATAAGACGATTATTCCAGTAGAACAAGGCGGACTGGGATTACCCAATTTGAAGGGGTATTTCAGAGCTACACAGTTAAGGCTCCAATACATAGCACAAGCAGAAAAGTATAACTCAAAATGGAAAGGGATGATGTTGAAACGGGGGGGGGGGGGGGGCTCAAGAAACAAGGAGAGACTGGGAATTTAGATGCAGGACTTTAAGGAGAACAATAATAATTATACAGAATATTGCATCCATAAAGTAGCAGAAAGTACGCTAAGAACTAACTCAACAAAGGAATGCAGAAAGGAGATTCTGCCAACAGGGATGACTGCAATTAAGGATACAGACAAAAGGCAAGAGGGGGCTGGAATTTATCAGAGAAAACTGGCAAAGGAACCAAGGCAGTGGGGCAAATAACTACAGAGAGAAAGGTAATAGACTGGGAAGAGGGCAAAAATTAATTTGGACTGCAGGTTAGAGATTGCTTCCCTATTTGGGATTGATATCAGAGTATAGGCAAAGAGAAAGAAATAGGGGGATCCTAAATAAAAGACCAACACTGGTACAGTTTTTAGTAGAATGCAGAGTAGAAGCTGCCATTAAAAAAAGAATAATGAGTAGAACATATACAACACTGCATGATAACTGTAAGAATCAATCAGAGGAGGTTAGAAAGGATTGGGAAGAGAGACTGGATAAGCAATTCACAAAGAAACAATGGGAGGATATATGTATGTCTCCCAAATATGCAACAAAATCTAGAAGATTTAGGATTTTTGCTTGGAAATGTTTACAGAGATATTTTTATACCCCAAGTAGATCCAAATAATTTTTCACGTAGACAACAAATGTTGGAAGTGTAATGGGGAAGAAAAATACTTGGGAACATATTTTCTTGCAGTGCGGATGGTTGGCGGAGTTTAACGATTCCCTGCGGGATGTACTGTCAGAGATGCTGGGTGGGTGGATTGGTATGATGAGGGAGATGATTTTTCTGAGCTATGATAGAGAAACTGAACTGCCTAGATAAGATAAGGCCTTGCTGTGTCTAATTATGGTGGCTGCCAAAAAACAATTACTAGAAAAAGGAAATCAAAATCTAAACCAACCATATCAGAAGTAGTGAATATAGTAACAGAGATAAAACAACTAGAATTGAGATCTTTAGAAAAGGGCAGGACAAACTACATAGGAAAAATGGCAATTGTGGGAACAATACATACAGGGGAGAAATGAGGTTTAAAAGAAGGCAGGACTTAAATGAGCTATGTAATGTTTGCCTGAAAATGACTGGGTAAATCATAAGTGATTCATAATGTTTGCAACTGGGAGTGTCTCAGTATGGTTTGTGATGTAAAATGCTTGCAAGTAGGTCGGTGTAGTTTGTTTTCATTTACATAAATGTAAGACTGATTATGTTGTGATAGTTTAATAAAGCTGTTTCATGTTTGAAAAAAAGGGGCAGGAATTGAATAATTTACATAATGCTGCTAGACAAAGGAACACATTCAACTATCATCACTGACTTCCGACCTATAACGATCTTATACCCCCGCTCCAAAATACTTGAAATTGCTGAACTACCTCTGGCAAGAACTAGTAGTCTCTCACACAACATGGCTTTCATCCCTCCCATAGTACTAACACTGCAATTCTAACTTTTATAGATACTGTCAATAAAGCTAGAGATAATAGCAAACTAGTCTCCTCCCTATTTCTAAACTTGTCTAAAGTCTTCAACAGTTTGCCACAGCAGATGTCTACTTGAAATGTCCTCACTAGGTCCGTCTCATCTCACCCTACTGTTCAAAAGGTATCAGTCAGTAAAATAGCACTTATCCTTCTCAACCTACCTCCCAATCTCCACCAGTGTAAACAAGGCATTTTTTTATTGTTGTTCCCTCCTCTTTAGTATTCTCACCAAAACCCTCCACACTTTCAAACAACAGGCCTCCTAATAAAATGCACAGATGACTCCACACTCATATGCACATCAGACAACCTGGCACATCTCCAAAAAATTACTCAGGAAGCTTTAGCAGCCACTGAAACTTGGCTTCATAACTCACAATTCATGCTCAACCCCCAAAAAATAAATCACTACTTTTTTCCTCCAAAATCCCTTTCTCATGAAAAATCCTCTCTCTTAATAATTCAACCACTGAAGTCACTTCATATAGCAAATTATTATGGACGATAATCTTAAATTTGACCTGCATATACAAAACTGAATTAAAAAAATGCCAAAAAATTAGAGATGCTTTACAGAGCCAAAAACTTTCATCAGTGCAAGCAACTAAAAAGTACAGTTTTGTACCTACTATAAATGTAGATGTTCGAGTGTTCACACTGCTGCAGTCATTACACTTGGGTTATCCTGCAGTCAGGCGGTCCCGCAGTCGGCCAGAGTTCCAAAGTCTTGGTCCGTCGTCGGTTGCTGTCGCTTCTTCCCTGACGTCAGTGTGCTAGGGGTATATAAGATGCATCCGACGCCATTTTCTTCAGTTTTTCTTGCCCCAGATGTCAGGTGCCTGCAAGAAGGTAGGCAATACATATTGCTAATAAAAAATATACATATGAAATAAAAACAATACCTTCAGTTACAAGCAAATACACCACAAAGGTTGTATAGGATAGAAAGGCATAGATAAGTCCAGCTAGTTCAGAGAGGATGGAGGGAGGGTAACCTGGACTGCAGCAGTGTGAACACTCGAACATCTACATTTATGGTAGGTACAAAACTGTACTATGTTCATCGTGTTACACTGCTGCAGTCATTACACTTGGGTAGAATCCCAAAGCTAAGGTTGGGTGGCTGGTCTATAAAGAGTTAGGATTGGCTATGAGGCCCTGCAGAACTGCAGTGGCAAATCCTGCTCTGGATTTAGAGTAAAAGAGGCAGGTGGCAATGCTTGGTAAAGGTGTACACTGAACTCGAAGTTGCAGACTCCAAAATTTCCTTGGTAGGTACTCCTCTGAGAAAGGCTGTTGAAGTGGCTGTTGCCCTGGTGGAATGTGGCCTAATGCTATTTGGAACTGATTTTCCATGCTGTGTGTAGCAGTAACGAATATAGTGTCCTATCCATTTGGATATAGTCTGCTTTCAGATAGCCTTGCCCTGTGACCCTCCAGCATACGCTACAAACAGTTGCTCAGTTTTACTGAAAGCTTTTGTTTTGTCCAAGTAGAAGCATAGCTGCCTGTGTATGTCCAAAGAATGCAGAAGTTTATCCCCTTTATTCTAGGGGTTTGGATAAAAAGTTGGCAAATGGATGGTTTGGTTAAGAGCCACACTAGATACCACCTTTGGCATAAAGGTAGGGTTTCTCCTTAAAGAAACCCTGTCCTGATGAAAAATTATAAAAGGTTCCACTGCCATTAATGCCTGTAGCTCAGACTCTTTGTGCTGAAGTTACTGCCAGGAGCAGAGCTGTTTTCCATGATAAAAATTTTAGATCGGCTGTATTGGCTGGCTCAAAAGGTGGCAGGGTTAGTTTTTCCAAAATGAAATTGAGGTCCCAAGTTGGTGTTGGTGCTCTCCGGGGCGGTCTTATGTTTTTAGCCCCTCTGAGGTATTGCTTTAGCAAGGGATGAGAGTATAAAGGAGGATCCATGTTATAATGTGCTGAAATGGCAGAGGCGTGGATCTTAATTGATTAGAAGGATATGCCTCTGTCCAGCATCTCAGTTAAGTACTGTAAAATCTGAGGAATGTTTGGAACAAAGAGGGTCAAGGCTTTGAGCCTGGTTCCAGGCGCAAAATCTTTTCCATTTTTCTGAGTAAGTTTTCCTGGTGCTAGGCCTCCTGGCCTCCAAAATGACATCCATAACAGCTTTAGAGAGAGGTGTTGCCTGTTTGGCTAATGAATCTGCCATGCAGCCAGGTTTAGGGTTTTGAGCTGACTGTGCAGGATCTGATTGTTTTGTTGAGTCAGAAGGTGTGGAATTTGAGGCAAAATCCATGGTGGGCCTTGAGCTAAGTTCCTTAAGATATTGTACCAGTGCTGGCGTGGCCAGTCTGGAGCAATCAGGATCATCTGTGGTTTTTCTTGTCTGGCTTTTAGGAGTACCTTTGAAAGGAGAGGCAGTGGCGGGAAGGCATAAACGTTTAGGTTTTTCCAGCTGAACAAAATAGCATCCACTTTCCATGCTTGTTTGTGATATGTCCTTGTGCAGAATTTTTGTAATTGGCAATTCAGTGGGGAGGCAAAAAGATCTATGTCTGGGCATCCCCATTTTTGCATTAACATGCTGAAGATTTGTGGATTCAATTTCCATTCGTGAGGGTCCATGATATTTCTGCTTAGATCGTCTGCCAGAGTATTTTTCTTTCCTGGCAGGAATTGTGCTTGCAGGTGAACTTGATACGTTAGAGCTGTGTTCATGGCTTGCCTGCATAGGCGATAAGAATGAGTGCCCCCTTGCTTATGTACCACATTACTGTGGCGTTGTCTGTCTTTAATAATAATTGTCCTGGATGCAGAAGGTCCTTGAAAGCTGTTAGGGCATTCTGAACAGCCAACATCTCTTTTTGATTGATGTGAAGATGCATCTGGTCTGTGGTCCACTTGCCCTGAATGCATTTTCCTGCCATGCGTGCTCCCCAGGCGTAATCCGAAGCATCTATGTTAGAGTTTGCCTGGCTGTGGGTAAGGTAAAAGGCTGACCCTTGTTTAGGTGACATGCCTGTGCCCACCATCGAAACTCCTGTTGTAGGCAGGGAATCATTGGTATTACTGCTTCTAAACTGTGAGAGTGTTGAGTCCAAAGACTTTTTAGGTACCATTGTAATTTCCTCATATGCAGTCTGGCATATGGTATTAGTAGTATGCAGGATGCCATGAATCCCAGGGCCTGCAGAATTTTTCTTGCAGGGAGATGGGACTTTTTTGCCAGTAGTTGAAAATATTGAGTTAGTTGAACTTGTTTGTCTGGCGTGAGGTAAGCCATCTGGGCCGTTGTATTTAAGCTGGCACCCAGGAATATAATCTGCTGTGAGGGCACTAGTTTTGACTTCTTTTCGTTTACTGTGTACCCTAGAGAAATTAGCAACATTTTACAAATGCCAGATGCTGTAGAAGAATGTCCTTTGTCTCTGCTTGAATGAGGCAGTCGTCCAGGTATGGGCATATTTGAATTCCTTTTTGTCTGCAAAATGCAATTACTGGTGCCAGGCACTTTGTGAAGACCCTGGGCACAGTAGATAAGCCAAAGGGGAGTGTAGAGAATTGGTAGTGCATTGTACAAGCTTTGATTCTGAGGTATCTTCTGCAATTTTGACTGATAGGGACATGCAGGTATGCCTCTTTGAGGTCCAGAGTAACAAGCCGAGCTTTCTTGCCCAGCATGGGTAGAAGCTGCTGTAATGTCAACATTTTGAATTTCAGAATATCCAGGTAAGTATTTAGAATTGAAAGGTCTAGTATGGGTCTCCAGGCCTTGTCCTTTCTGGAGACCAGGAAGAGTCTTGAGTAAAATTCCTTGTCCTTGTTCCTGTTGTGGTACTTTTTGAATAGCTCTCATGTCCATGAGGGCTGAAATTTGTTTTTGTGCCTCTGCCCATTGATTTTGTGGCAGGTCTGGCATTCCTTTTAGCCTTGGTAAAGTATGGAAGTGGAACCTGTAAACCTTGAGACACAATATTCAGAACCCATTTGTCTTGGGTGATTGTTTGCCAGTTTTGAGAAAAAAAGTGCGATTTTCCCCCTAAGGGGGCTTCCAAAGGGAAGTGCTTAGCGTACGAAGGGGAAAGTCATTGTGACTGTTTCCTGTAAGGTTGAGACTTGTCCTCACCTCCTTTTGGGGTTGAGGAGCCCCACTGTCATTGTCTGTTTGAGCCTTGGGACTGAGATCTGCCTCTTGGGCGTCTGTATCTGCCTCTCTGTGGCCTGTCTGACAATGGAAAGGTCCAATTTTTTGTTGGCCAATTTCTGCTAAATTGAGGTGGCTGTACCTGTAAGAAATCCTTAACTGTTTGCATAGATTTAGCTTTATCCTCCATTTTCTTTAACACCTCTTCTGCCTTAACACCAAACAAGGTATCATGCTGTAAAGGAGCGTCCAATAATTTTTCCTTAACATGATCAGGTAAACTCTGTTCTTTTAACCAAGCATGTCTTCGAATCACAGAACCTGTAACTGCGGCTTTACAAGAGGCCTCTAAAGAATCAAAACCACATTGCAGAGTATGTTTTCCCACCTGTTCAACAGCATGCAATAAATCCTGCATTTCTTTACAATCAGGAGCTTCTGAGCTTGCAAGCATTTTCTGTTTTAACTGAGCCATTAAATATTGTTGGTACTTAAGCATGTGAAACTGGCAATTTAAAGCTCTTACTGCTAAAGTTGCAGAAGTGTATACTTTCTTCCTCCATCTATCCAAAGCTCTGGAGTCTCTGTCTGAGGGTACTGGATTTTTTGCAATGGAAGCCTTAACCCCTTTTGGACCTGGGAAATAGTTTCTGGATCAGCAGAAGGGTTTTTATAAAGAAACTTGTGAGAGTCAGGGACTCTATAATACCTATCTGGCTTGGCTGGTACAGGGAGCAAAGAATCAGGAGATGAGCTGGATTCAGAGAACACATCATCCACAATATCTAACACAGGCGGAATAGCCAGGGACCTGTGCTGAGGCAATAAAAGGAAGTCCGAGCCTTTTCTTGGATTCTGAGTAATCCTGACTTTCCCAATGGAAATGCTCCCTTCATGGTATGTAAAGCTTCCCCAAAAGAATAATCCTCAGGAGGAGAGGCTGAAGGGATAGATTCTTCAGCATCAGAGTCCTCATAGGGGGGTAGAGAGTATCCCTGGTCTGAAGAGGAATCAGAGGAAATGGAAACCTGATCAGAGGAATCATAGTCTGTATCGTGCCTAGGCCTTTTCTCAGTAGGGGGATGGGAAGCCCTGATTAGAGTAATGAGGTCTTCGGCCATTTTAAGCATCTGTTTCTTAGGCATGGAGGACTGTCCAGGAGAATGCTGTACTTGTTTCTTTGTCTTTAATGGTACTTTTGTCTTGGCTGTTGTTTTAATGGCAAGTTGTGAAGGTCTGAAAACACCCTCAGAAGCCGATGCCTGCTCAGAGGCTCTGGACCTATCTGAGGGATTAGTTTCCGTAGGCACAATACTTTGAGTTTCCAGAGGCCTAGTTGTCTCCACGTGGGAGTCAGAGGCGGCCTGTGGCTCTGAGGTAGTGGGTGTCAGGGGCTGTGAAAGCGCCTCACTGAGAACCGGCGACTGGCCTAGAAGAGGTTTTGTCGTCGGTTTTGGACCCTGGATGCCTGTCTTTATCCTTGTCCTTGCGTGTTTTTGGTATTGCGGCCGTCGGTTGATCCGACGGAGTAGTATAATTGAACCTTCGTCCAAAATAGTGCAAAGCAAAATCAAAACGTCTTTTTATAGTGCTTTGTTAAATCTAGCACAAAACCGACAACTAGTGACGTCGTGATCAGGGCCTAGGCATGGACTACAGTAAGAGTGGAAGTCCTTATGAGGTAATTGCTTCCCACAAGAAATACAATTATTAACTTTTTCTGACATCGGTCTGAGGCAAGAAAAAAGTTTCCCCAACAGGGTACTTAGCTTTATTGAAGACTTCGGATCTGAAATTCGACTTCGAAAATCTCAGGAGTCGGCCGACCGGCACTTGTGAACTGCTTCTGCTTCGGGCACCGCATGGCAAGAAAGACTGAAGAAAATGGTGTAGGATGCATCTTATATACCCCTGGCGCACTGATGTCAGGGAAGAAGCGACAGCAACTGACGCCGGACCAAGACTTTGGAACTCTGGCCGACTGCGGGACCGTCTGACGGCAGGATAACCCAAGTGTAATGACTGCAGCAGTGTAACACGATGAACATCTACACTTACCACTACTTACCTCTTTCCCCTCACTATTTTATGGCACTCCCATCCTTACTAATCTCCAGAAATCACAAAAAGCAAAACTTGAAAAATTCTATAGTAAAGTAGCTAAATTTGCAGCAAATACTCCTTATAGAGCCCACCACTGTATAGCACTAAAAACCTAAATTGGTTAGAACTGCCCTATCAACTAACATATGCACAGTTTCTTACCACCTATAAAATTATCAATCATCAGTCTACTTGTCCACAGCTAAATACCATTCGACACGGGTATGTTCCCAATCAGTCACTATGATCCTATCACTAAAAACCTCTCCCTGTCCACACACCCAGTAATCAAATTTGCCAGCCATGTTCTGTACTTGTACCATGCTGCTTAGGCCTGAAACTACTTAGCTGCAACCATCAGGTCAACATCCTCCCTCCAGTCTTTTAAAACCATTCTGAAAGACTTCCTAGGCAAAATCTGGCTCTGTTCTTGCTCGACCTCAGGATAAGCTAAATACAAATATGTACATAGTCATGCCTACACCTCCATAGTCTTCCCCTTCTTCACTTACGTCCTTACTTCATCAACTTCTCTCCCCAATTCTTTATCTAAATACGCTAAAGCCTTGTTTTTTTCCTACCACTTCATACTGCAATTCCCGTTTGTATTATACTAACTTATTTTTAATTTCTCTAGACTGGCTAAAATGTCTGTAAATACTAAATCATTGCAATACAAGCTGTATCTATTCTTAACCAATGTATTCACATTAAAGTCTAATTTGGTATAATTATTTAAACGGCAAATGTTTTTGTATTTTTTTGAAGACTGTAAAGTTATTGTTCTTAAAATGTTTTTATAATATTTTGGGGATTTTCTCCCCAGGCCTCAGTGAAAATGGGCACCTACCCAATCAGACTTTCATGGTAAGCAAATGTCAATAAATAGATAAATCCAACTGAAGGTTAGCAAATCACAATTTCAAAAATAAAAACTTCCAAAAGTAACAAAGTCACACCATCACAATTTGACAATAACAAAGCTAGTAGAATCACGGATTTTCACAAACATTACCAACAGAAAAAAAAAAGGAATGACGATGTACAGACCAACAAGACTAACAATCAAATGACAGAAGTGTTTCAAGAAAGCCAAAACAACCAATGGCACAATGTGTACAAGTAGAACAGTTAATAAAACAGAACAAAGACATTTTTAGAATGGTAAATATTGTGAATTATAAATTATCTGATGTTGAAATAAAGTTGCTTAGCACAGGATTAACATTTGTATCAGTTGGGAGAGGAAGAGGAAAATTTGCATAAATTAATCTGCATGAGTATGTGTGAAAATTGATCACACTGCTGTTACAAGTACAAGGTAATCAACGCTCTCTGAATACTTCAGCTGTATTTATAAAACGTAGTTTGCATATTTCCCCATTATTGTTACAAATAGCATCTTATTTAAACACGTGAGAAAGAAATTACAGAGGTTAAAAAAACACTAATTAAGCAGTACTGCAAGTTATCTAAAGATGAGAATGATGCTCTGGATAAATTGTGTTCTGATGTACAGATTAAAATACTAAAAGCTGAAAAGGGGGAGTTTTAGTGGAAATCAATACAGAAGACTATAAAAAAGATTGAACTATTGTGTAATGATGATTATGAAGAAGTTAATGTGGATGCAAAAAAAAAAAAACGTGCATTAATTGATGCATTCATTTACGAATAGTTTGTAGAAGGGTTACTAGATGAATGCTTAATGAATTATTGTCATGCTGAAAATTCAAAAGCATCTTTCATTTTTGGTCTTCCAAACATTCATAAGCATCTGTATGACCCAAGGCCAACTGTGGTTAGCAAGGGTTCAAAAAAGCACTTGCTATTTATGTGGAAAAGCAAATTAAAGCATTGTATCATAGATTTGGCTGATTTGCTTGAATATATTAGAAGTGTTCAAGTGTTAGACAATGAGTTTTGGTTACAATTAATGTCGGATCACTTTATTTGATTATATCAAAAGAAATGGTAGAAGTGTGTTATACAACTCTACAGATTTTACCCACTCAAAATTACACTTGTAATCGAAACTTTGGATATAATTTTGACATGCAATTGTTATTTCTGATGGTAAATTATTTACACAAAAAATGGTGTAGTGATGGCAGTGGCGATAGCACCCAGCTATACAAATTTATTTATCAGAAAATGGAACAAAATATTTTAAATTCTGAATTTATGATATTTAAGTTATAAAAGCAATTTGATATTTTTAGTATTTAGTCAAGAATAAGAGAGAAATTAATAATTAATGACTCAATAAATTAAGATGAGTTTTGATTTACAAAAGAAGTTATTTTATGTTTGATATTGACTAATGAATGTGGTCAAAAAAGTAACTTTCTTTTGAAAAAAAAAAAAAGTAACTTTCGTATTGTCGAAATAAATTATAGTAGTGTGAATTTGTCGCTTTTGGGAGTTTGCCACTTGTAATATCAAACTAAACCCTCTCAACAGTAACACATGGACAATATGGAAGTGAATTGCTTGTACTCTTTTCATGGACAGCCTCACTGCATTAGACTTTCATAGAAGTGCAAGACGTTCTAAATACTAACAGATAAACTCCACCTTGCTGCACTTAATTCAGTATGTGAGATGCAAATATATAACAAAACTGAAGGCATCCCTCTCACCCAACAACTTGACCTATGATCATCATTTCATGCCATCTATGCCTCAGGTGTGTCACCCTACATTAACTGCTGAGGATGTTAAGAAATTACTTCCTCAGCCTCAGCAGAAATTCTGCAAACACAAGCACCACTGCCACAAAGTTAAGGATCACCAAGTGATATCAAACCAACTACTACTTACATTTTCACAAACTCTAGTGGAAATGTCCCAAGAAAGTACAGTTGTGTACACTTACCATAAATGTAGATGCTCGAGTGTGTTCACTGTTGCAGTCACTACAACTGGGTTATTCTGCTGGCAGGCTACCATCAGTCACAGCCTGAATTCCAAAGTCTAGGTCCGACATCGGTTGCTGTCGCCTCCTCCCTGACATCAGTGCGTCAGGAGTATAAAAAAATGCAGCCGACGCCATTTTCTTCAGTTTTTCTTGCCCCAGATGTCAGGTGCCCCCAGTAGGATTGGCTAAAAATATGTCAATAAAACATACATGCACCAAAGTATATATTTTGCCTTCATCTACAGCAAATACACCACATAGGTTGTATAGAACAGAGAAGTACAGATAAGTTCCAGCAAAGAAATGGGGGATGGCAGGTAGGTAACCTGGACTGCAACAGTGAATACACTCAAACATCTACATTTATGGTAAGTGTACACAACTGTACTATGTACTCGTGTTTCACTGTTGCAGTAATTACAATTGGGTTGAATCCCAAAGCTAAGGTTGGGAGGCTGGAGCTGAATAGCATTAGGAGCGGCTATTAGGCCCTGCAGAACTGCAGTGGCAAAGCCTGCCCTGGATTTAGAGTAGAGTGGTAAGTGGTAGTGCTTTGTGAAGGTATGCACTGAACTCCAAGTAGCAGCCTCTAAAATGTCTTTGGTTGGTACTCCCCTGAGGAAGGCTGCTGCTCTGGTTGAATGTGGCCTAATGCCCTTAGGTACTGGCTTGCCATGTTGTGAATAGCAGAAACGAATGCAGTGGCCTATCCACTTTGAAATAGTCTGCTTTGAGATAGCCTTTCCTTGTGATCCTGCAGCATATGCCACTAGTAATTGCTCAGTCTTTCTGAAAGCTTTGGTTCTGTTCAAATAGAAGCGTAGCTATCTGTGTATATCCAAAGAATGCAGAATTCTCTCCCCCTTATTCTGTGGGTTTGGATAAAAGGTAGGCAGATGAATAGTTTGGTTAAGGGCCACACTGGACACTACCTTAGGCATAAATGTCGGGTTTGTCCTCAGAGAAACCCTGTCTGGATAAAAAATGATAAAAGGTTCTACAGCCATGAGTGTCTGTAGCTCTGAGACTCGTCTTGCAGAAGTTATTGCCAGGAGCAGAGCTGTTTTCCAAGATAAAAACTTTATGTCAGCTGTAGCGGCTGGCTCAAAAGGAGGCAGGGTGAGTTTTTCCAAGACATAATTGAGGTCCCATGCAGGTATTGGTGATCTCCTTGGAGGCCTTAAATTATTGGCCCCTCTGAGGTACTGCCTTAATAAAGGATGGAAAAAAGATTGGTGACTCTGGATTGTAATGAGCCAAAATGGCAGAGGCATAAATTTTTACAGATGAAAAGGATAGGCCTTTGTCCAACATCTCAGTCAAGTATTGCAAAATCTGAGGAATAATTGGTACAGCTGTGTCAATTCCTTGTGCCTGGTTCCAAGCACAGAATCTCTTCCATTTTCCAGCATAGGATTTTCTAGTACTAGGCCTCCTGGCCTCCAAAATGACATCCATCACCGCTTTAGTGAGAGGTGTGTTTTGTATGACTACATTATCCGCCATGCTGCCAGATTTAAGGTCTTGAGTTGGCTGTGCAGGATCTGATTGTTCTGCTGGGACAGTAGATGAGGCACTTGAGGTAAGGTCCAGGTTGGGCATTGAGACAAGTTCCATAGGATTGGATACCAGTACTGGAGTGGCCAGTCTGGGGCAATCAGTATCATTTTTGGCTTCTCCTGACTGACCTTTAGGAGTACCTTGGGGAGGAGAGACAGAGGAGGAAAGGCATATACTGTTAAGTTTTTCCAGCTGAAAGATAGGGCATCCACTTTCCATGCTTGTCTGTGATAAGTCCTTGTGCAGAATCTCTTTAGTTGGCAGTTGTGAGGTGAGGCAAATAGATCTATGTCCGGGCATCCCCATTTCCTTGTTACCATGCTGAAGACTTGTGGATCCAATTTCCACTCGTGGGGATCCATAAGGTTTCTGCTTAGTTCGTCTGCCAGAGTATTTATCTTTCCTGGCAGGAATTGCGCCTGCAGATGTATTTGCTAAGTCAATGCTGTGTCCCACAAAGTCATGGCTAGTCTGCAAAGGGGGTAAGAATGAGTGCCTCCCTCCTTGTTTATATACCACATGACAGTGGTATTGTCTGTCTATCAGTAGTTGTCCCGGATGAAGTAGGTCCTTGAAGGCTGTCAGGGCATTTTGAACAGCTAGCATCTCTTTTTGATTGATATGCAGATGCATTTGGTTTGCGGACCATGTGCCTTGAATACATCTTCCTGCCATGTGGGCTCCCCCCAGGCATAATCCGATGCATCCGTTGTTAATGTCTGTGTGGCTGGGGGTAGAGTGAATGGCTGTCCCTTGTTCTGGTGACAGGCCTTCGCCCACCATCGAAACTCCTGTTGCAGACAGGGAATGAGAGTAACTATTGTTTTCAGGCTGTGGCAATGTTGAGTCCAAACACTTTTTAGATACCATTGAAGTTTCCTCATATGCAGTCTTGCATATGGAATTAGTAGAATGCAGGATGCCATGAAGCCCAAAGCCTGCAGAATTTTTCTTGCAGATAACTGGGCCTTTGTTGCCAACAGTTTGAAATAGGTAGTCAGTTGCTTTTGTTTGTCTGGCGTGAGATAAACCATCTGGGCAGTTGTATTTAAGCTTGCACCCAGGAATATTAACTCTTGAGAGGGTACTAGTTTTGATTTCTGTTCATTGACTGTGTACCCTTGGCATGGTAGTAATCTCTTTACAAACGCCAGATGCTGTAGAAGAATGTCCTTGTTCTCTGCTTGAATGAAGCAGTCATCCAAGTAAGGATATATTTGTATTCCTCTTAGTCTGCAGTATGCAATTACTGGTGCCAGGCACTTTGTGAAGACCCTGGGCGCAGTAGATAAGCCAAAGGGCAGTGCAGAGAATTGGTAGTGCATTGAGCCAGCTTTGAATCTGAGATATCTTCTGCATGTTTGTCTGACTGGGACATGCAGGTATGCCTCTTTTAGATCTAAAGTCACAAGCCAAGCCTTCTTGCCCAACATGGGCAGAAGCTGCTGTAGAGTCAACATTTTGAATTTTGGAATATTCAGATATGTGTTTAGAATAGATAGGTCCAGTATTGGTCTCCGGGCTTTATCCTTTCTGGTACCAAGAACAGTGTTGAATAGAATCCTTGTCCTTGTTCTTGCTCTGGTACTTGTTGAATGGCCCTCATGTCCATGAGGGATGAGACTTGTTTTTGTGCCTCTGTCCATTGATGTATTGGCAGGTCTGTCCAACCGTTTGCCCCTGGCAGGGTATGGAAGTGAAACTTGTAGCCTTGTGACACTATGTTTAAGACCCATTTGTCCTGGGTTATTATGTGCCAGTTTTGAGAAAAAAAAAGTGCTAGTTTTCCCCCTAAAGGTGCTGCCAGAAGATAAGTGCTTGGCGCAGGCACGGGGAAGTCATTGGGACTGTTTCCTGTATGGTTGTGATTTGTCTTCTGCAGTTTTGGAGGTAGAGGCACCCCATTGTTTAGACCTGTATGAACCTTGTGGCTGGGAACGGCCTCTAGGGCAGCTGTATCTGCCCCTTTGTGGCCTGTCTGACACTGGAAATGACCAATTCTTTGTAGGCCAGTGTCTGCTAAATCTTGGTGGCTGTACCTGTAAAAAATCCTTGACTGTATAGATTTAGCTTTGTCCTCCATTTTCTTTAACACCTCTTCTGCTTTAACACCAAACAAAGCATCATGCTGTAATGGAGCATCTAATAATTTTGCTTTAACATGATCAGGTAGATTTTGTTCCTTTAGCCAAGCATGCCTCCTAATGACAGAACCCATAACTGCGGCCCTGCAGGAGGCCTCCAGAGAATCAAAACCACATTGCAAAGTATGCTTTCCAACTTGTTCAGCTGCATGCAATAAATCCTGCATTTCTTTGTTTTCTGCACATTCAGAATTTATCAATATTTTCTGTTTAAGCAGTGACATAATATATTGCTGATATTTGAGCATATGAAACTGACAATTTAAAGCCCTTATAGCCAAGGTAGCAGAAGTGTAAATCTTTTTTCCCCATCTGTCCAGTGCCCTAGAATCCCTGTAGTAGGGTTTTTTGCAGTGGAAGCCTTGACCGCTTTGGGACCCTGAGAGAGAGTTTCTGGGTCAGCAGCAGGGTTTTTGAAAAGGAATTTATGAGAGTCAGGAACCCTGTAGTACCTGTCCGGCTTAACAGGAGCTGGAGGTAAGGAGTCAGGGGTCAGACTGGATTCTGAAAATACATCTACAATGTCTAACACAGGTGGAATAGCTAGGGACCTTTGTTGTGGTAGTAAAAGGAAGTCTCTGAGCCTTTTCTTAGATTCTGAATAATCTTGCCTCTCCCAGTGGAAATGCTCCCTCATGGTATGTAAAGTTTCCCCAAAAGAATAATCCTCAGAAGGAGAGGCTGAAGGGATAGATTCTTCAGCATCAGAATCCTCATAGGGAGGAAGAGAGTATTCCTGATCAGAAGAGGAATCAGATGAAATGGAAACCTGATCTGAAGATTCATATTCTGTCTCTTGCCTAGGCCTCTCATCAGGAGGGGGATGGGAACCCCTGATCAAAGTAATTAGGTCTTCGGCCATTTTGAGCATCTGTTTTTTAGGCATGGAAGCCTGTCCATGAGGCTGTTGTACTTGTTTCTTTGTCTTTAAAGGTGTTTTAGTCTTTGCCTTTGAAGCTGAAGCCGTTTTAACATATAATTGAGTAGGTCTGAAAACACCCTCAGAAGCCGATGCCTGCTCAGCGGGTCCAGACCCATCTGAGGGAATAGTTTCCGAAGGTCCAATACCTTGAGTTTCCAGCGGCCTGGTCGAATCCACGTGGGTGTCAGTAGCGGCCTGCGAGTCTAAAATAATGGTCGTCGGGGGTTGCGAAGGCACCTCACTGAGAACCGACGAACCGGTGACTGGCTTAGTAGAAGCCTCGCCGTTGGTTTTGGACCTTGGATGCCTGTCCTTTTCTTTGCATTTCTTGTGAATTCCGGTAGTTGGATGGCTATCCAACGACACTGTATAGTTAAATCTTCTGCCAAAATAGTGAAATGCAAAATCGTACCGACGCTCAATAGTGCATTGGTTAAATCTAGCACAAAACCGACAACTAGCAACGTCGTGGTCAGGGCCTAGGCAAGGAATACAGTAAGAATGAAAGTCCTTATGAGGTATTTGCTTCCCACAAGAAATACAATTATTAACTTTTTCTGACATCGGTCTGGAGCAAGAAAAAAGTTTCCCCAACGGGGTACGGCTTTTAGTGAAGACTTTGGATCTGAAATTCAAACACGAAAATCTCAGGAGTCGGCCGACCGGCACTTGCGAACTGCTTTTGCTTCGGGCACCACGCAGCAAGAAAGACTGAAGAAAATGGCGTCGGCTGCATCTTTTATACCCCTGGCGCACTGACGTCAGGGAGGAGGCGACAGCAACCGACGCCGGACCTAGACTTTGGAATTCAGGCCGACTGAGGGTAGCCTGCCAGCAGGATAACCCAATTGTAATGACTGCAACAGTGAAACACGAAGAACATCTGGTGAACTCTACTGTCAAACACACTGCTTTACTTTGACAATACTGGCTAAAAACAGGTAAATGTTAGTTGTGTTTTCTGCTGCTATAATTTACAATGCCAAGAAAGTACTTCAGTCTCTTTAACCAGGCAAATGACTGTGAACTTTATGACCCATATCGGCATGCACGACTTGAGGTGTGCAATCATAAGACTCATGCAACAATGTGTTGTCTTTTACTATCCAGATTAGGATTCTACCATCACCAAAAATGATGCCTCAGTACAAAGGAAAAATAGGCTTTAACAACTGACTAAGGAACTGGTGTCATTAAAGAAGGGTACAGTATGTGACAGCATGCGATGAGATGGTTTACAGTCCAACCTGCTTCGCTAATGATGGCCTGCACTCTTCATTTCAAGGCTTAAACATACCAATTGAAGTATCTGCAGCTCCCACACTCCTCTCTTTAGACATAGTTTAGCAAACAGAGAGATTGCAACTTTGCTAATATATTAATGCAAAAAAAAAAATAAATAAAAATTCCGCTTTCATATCCCAACTACATGAAGGCTGCTTGGTGTCAAAAGTCTCAATAAACTGCCTGACCTTGAGGCTTTCCTGAATCTTAAACACATACACGTCTGTGTAGTAATTGACATCTGTACCTGTACTCAATTCCTTTCATACATTCAAATCCTAGAGAAGTTACTGAGGCATATCTATATTTATCAATGAAATCACATCTAGACAGATAAGCAGAGACCCACAAACTACACTAATCAAGCTCTCACTTTGAAAAAATGTTACCAACTTTCAGCTTGCTACAGGACACCCTTCATGCCAACAGACTACTACGATAGGTTCCTAAAAGTAATGGGAGAATTGCCTATTACTGAAATCTCTTTTATAATGGGTGATTTTAACTACTCACTGTTAACTGAAACACAATCAAAAGTTGGAAATTCCCAGAGATTTTTTTCTTTAAACACCTTTATTGAATCATCACATATTAAAATAAGATACAAGTACAAATATAGTAATATAGCAATAACCCAAGGCTGGGTGTGAGTAATGCTGGATTTACCCATGGTTGGTGTGGTTTGGTCATGAGGACGAAGTCAGAGTCACCAAACAAAGCCAACTGTGTTTAAATCAGCATTACCCACACCCAACTGGTGGTTATTGCTATTATACAATGGCATTATTTAAGAAAACAGTTAGTTACTTTAAATAATGTCAATTGCATTTTTCCCGGTATCCTGGGACTTTCTTGATGTACAACGCATACGTATGGGACTTGCATTCCCACATTTACACAGTACATCAGTGTCGTGTAAAGGAAGCAATGGAGAAAGGAAGATCTCAGTTTTCCTTTTTTGTTTAATTAAAAACAAACAGGACACTTTCAACATACAGGAGAGGAAGGACAGAAAAAATATAAGGATAATCGGGTAAGTTTCTCAAGTTTTCCATAACGTACCCGATTACCCTTGTATTTTTTTCTGTCCAGTCTATCTCATTCTTTTGAAGTCTCCAGTTTTTAAAGTTTATTTAAAAAAAAAAAAAGATAGAGAGCAGTAGAATTTCTGTAGCATATATTAGTAGAAGAAATCCAGACAATAACACTTTTTTCCACTGGTGTATGTTCAATTTACAATGGGCATGCTGGTTGGGCTGACCAATCAGCGTGTTAGTTTTTGAATGTTAATGGCCAGTCACTATATAATAGAAAAAGTACAGTTGTGTACACTTACCATAAATGTAGATGTTCGAGTGTCTTCACTGTTGCAGTCCTGACTGTAGGGTTCTCCCCTGCCGGCAGGCAGTCCTCGGTCGGCCAGAATCCCAAAGTCTGGGTCCGGCATCGGCTGCTCAGCCATGCTCCCTGACGTCAGAGCGCCAGGAGTACAAAGCTGACAGCCGACACCATGTTCTCCAGTTTTTCTTGCCCCAGATGTCAGAAGTTCCAAAATGAGTAAGGTCCCATACCCTTTGCAAATAAACCTCAGAAGAAGGGTGAAAAAAGGAACCACACAAAAGATAAAATAAGAGGGGACAGGAGGGAGGGAAACCCAGACTGCAACAGTAAAGACACTCGAACATCTACATTTATGGTAAGTGTACACAACTGTACTATGCTCATCGTGTTTCACTGTTGCAGTCATGACTGTAGGGTAGAATCCCAAAGCAGAAATAAAGGGAGGTGGTCATAAAGTAGAGGGGGCGGCTAAAAGGCCCTGCAAAACTGCAGAAGCAAAGCCTGCCCTAGACTTAGAGTAGAGAGGTAGATTGTAGTGCTTGGAAAAAGTATGCACTGAACTCCAAGTTGCAGCTTCCAAAATGTCTTTGGTAGGAACTCCCCTGAGGAAGGCAGCTGAAGTGGCAGCAGCTCTGGTAGAGTGAGTCCTTATACTCCCTGGGATTTGCTTTCCATGGTGTGAATAACAAAATCTGATTCCATGAGCAATCCATTTAGAAATGGTCTGTTTTGAAATGGCTTTACCTTGGGAACTTGAAGCATAAGAAACAAACAATTGCTCTAATTTCCTGATGTCCTTGGTGCTGTCCAGGTAAAAACGTAGTTGTCTGTGTACATCCAAGGAATGTAAGATCCTTTCCCCTTTATTTTGAAGAGTGGGGAAAAAAGTTGGCAAGTGAATAGTTTGATTTAAAGCCACTTTGGAAACCACCTTAGGCATGAAAGTAGGATTAGTCCTTAAAGACACCCTGTCTTGATGAAAAATAATATAAGGTTCCACAGCCATAAGAGCTTGCAACTCTGAAACCCGCCTGGCAGAGTTCAGAGCTAAAAGGATGGCTGTCTTCCAAGATAAAAACTTATTGTCAGATGAGGCAGCAGGCTCAAAAGGAGGTAAGGTGAGCTTTTCCAAAACATAGTTAAGATCCCAAGCAGGAATGGGAGGAGATCTAGGGGGTCTTAAGTTCTTAGCTCCTCTGAGAAATTGTCTCATGAGCTGGTGGGAAAAGATAGGAGGGTCTGTATTATAATGAGCAGAAATAGCAGAGGTGTGTATCTTTATGGAAGAGAAAGAGAGACCCTTATGCAAGAGGTCTGACAGGTAAAGTAAAATCTGAGGAATGCTAGGAATAAGAGGATCAGAATCCTGAGCCTGCATCCAGGAACAAAATCTTTTCCATTTTCCTGCATAAGATTTTCTAGTGCTAGGACGTCTGGCTTCTAAAATGACATCCATAACTTGCTTGGGTAGGAGAGAATGAATCAAAGATCCTGGATTAACCAGGCCGCCAGGCTGAGAGTTTTGACATGGGAGTGTAGAATCTGACCCTGGTGTTGGGACAGAAGGTTCGGAATCCGTCGTAAAACCCAGGGTGGCTCTAGACAAAAGTTTCTCAGTGTTGGGTACCAAAACTGTCGAGGCCAATTTGGGGCCAGCAAGATTATCATCTTGGGCTTGCCCTGCTTGATCTTTAGTAATACCCGTGGAAGAAGAGGAAGAGGCGGAAAGGCATATCCCGAGAGGTTTCTCCAACTGAATGATAGAGCATCCACTTTCCAAGCTTGATCGTGGAAAGTCCTGGTGCAAATAATTTGTAGTTGATGATTGAGGTGGGATGCAAAGAGGTCTATGTGAGGACATCCCAGACTGCTGTAATCATCTTGAATATGTCGGAGTCCAACATCCATTCGTGTGGATCCGAAAGGTTTCTGCTCAGACTGTCTGCCAGGAAGTTTTGCTTCCCTGGTAGAAACTGTGCTTGAAGGTCCAGATTGCAAGCTAGAGATGTGTTCCAAAGATCCATGGCTAGTCTGCAAAGGGGGTAGGAATGAGATCCCCCTTGCTTGTTTATGTACCACATAACTGTGGTGTTGTCTGTCCGTATCAGTAGTTGTCCTGGTTGTAGAAGATTCCTGAAGGCCAATAGAGCTTTCTGAATGGCTAACATTTCCTTTAAATTGATATGCAGGTGCTTCTGATCCTTTGTCCAAAGGCCCTGCAGACAGCTGCCCCGAAAATGGGCTCTCCATGCATAATCTGAGGCATCCGTGGTTAGAATCTGAGTGGCAGGAGGCAGACAGAAGGGTTTTCCTTTGTTTAGAGTACATGCCTTGGACCACCAAAGGAATTCCTTTTGAAGACAAGGCAGGACGGAGATCAGTATGTCTAGACTGTGACAATGCTGAGACCATACACTTTTTAGCTACCACTGTATTTTCCTCATATGTAGTCTTGCATATGGTACGAGAAGGATGCAGGAGGCCATGTAACCCAGAGCCTGCAGGAATTTCCTTGCAGATAGCTGAGTTGTAGTTGCCAAGGTTTTGAAAGTTGAAGCCAGCTGTAACTGTTTTTCGTATGTCAGAAATGCCATCTGGGTAGTTGTGTTTAGAGAAGCGCCCAGAAAAATTATCTGTTGTGAGGGTGTCAAATTTGACTTTTTTATGTTTACAGTGAATCCCAGGAACTTGAGAAGATTCTGAACAAACTGTAGATGCTGGAGTAAGACATCCTTGCTGTCTGCCTGAATAAGACAGTCGTCCAGATAAGGGTAAATTTGAATTCTCTTGAGTCTGCAATAAGCTACTACTGGAGCCAGGCACTTGGTAAAGACCCTGGGCGCAGTAGACAATCCAAAGGGCAGCGCAGAGAATTGGTAGTGCCTCGATCCTGCCTTGAACCTGAGGTATTTTCTGTGTTCCTGTCTGATGGGAATGTGTAAATATGCTTCTTTTAAATCCAAAGTTACCATCCATGCATTTTTGGTCAGCATTGGGAGTAGCTGCTGTAGAGTAAGCATCTTGAATTTTGGTATCTCTAGAAAGGTGTTCAAGACTGACAGATCCAGAATGGGTCTCCATGAATTTGGCTTCCTGGGGACTAGAAAGAGCCTAGAGTAAAAACCTTGTCCCATCTCTGAAAATGGAACTAGTTCTATGGCTTTCATAGCCAAGAGAGCTTCCACCTGGTTTAATGTCTCTGACCATTGATGTTTTGGAAGATCTGGCCATCCGCTTGGCCTTGGTGGGGTATGAAAATGGAATTTGTAACCTCTTGAAACCACATCCAGAACCCACTTGTCTTGGGTTATATGAGTCCAATTTAGATGAAAAAGAGAAAGTTTTCCTCCGAGAGGGGCTTCCAGGCAAGAAGTTCCTGCAGCCCAACAGAGGGAGTCATTGAGTCTGTTTTCTATGAGCTTGCGACCTGTCTTCTCCTCCCCTAGGGGTGGAAGCAGTCCACTGTCTTGGTCTGTAAGAGGCTTGCGTTTGAGGCCTACCTCGGGGGCGTCTATATCTACCCCTCTGAGGCCTGTCTGAATTGGGAAAGGACCAATCTTTTGTAGGCCAATTCCTGCTAAATCTGGGTGGCTGTACTTGTAAGAAATCTTTAACTGTTTGCATGGACTTTGCCTTGTCCTCCATCTTTTTAATCACGTCTTCAGCTTTAGATCCAAATAAAACATTATGCTGAACAGGAGCATCCAATAATTTAGCCTTTACCTGATCTGGCAAATTTTGTTCCTTTAACCATGCATGTCTTCTAATTACTGTGCCAGAGGCAGCAGCCCTACAAGAATCCTTCAAGGCATCAAATCCACAGTGTAAACCATGCTTCCCAACTTGTTCAGTGACATGCAATAAGTCATGTAGTTCCTTATCATCTGCACAGGCGGAAATGGAAGTTAGCTTTTGCTTTAAAACAGACAGGAGAAATTGCTGGTATTTCAGCATATGAAAATGACAGTTTAAAGCCCTAATAGATAAAGTAGCAGAAGTGTACACTTTTTTGCCCCATCTTTCTAAAGATCTGGAATCCTTCTCAGTGGGAATGGGGTTTTTAGCAGAAGCGGCCTTAACGCCCTTAGGACCTTGAGAAATGGTTTCAGGGTCAGCAGTAGGGTTCTTGAATAAAAACTGGTGGGAATCAGGAACCCTATAGTATCTGTCTGGCTTAACAGGAGCTGGAGGAAAAGAATCAGGAGTTAAGTTAGCCTCCGAAAAAGCATCATTCACAATATCCAAAATAGGAGGAATAGCCAGGGGCCTATGTTGGGGAAGAAGAAAATCCCTTAGTCTTTTCTTAGATTCCGAGGACTCCTGTCCTTCCCAGTGGAAATGTTCCCTCATTTCATGTAAAGTTTCCCCAAAAGAGAAATCCTCAGGGGGGAAGCTGAAGGAATGGATTCCTCAGCATCAGAATCCTCATAAGGAGGGAAATAATATTCCTGGTCAGAAGAAGAGACAGAAGAAACAGAAGCCTGATCAGAGGAGTCATAATAAACTTCCTGCCTTGGCCTTTTATCTGGAGGGGGATGTGAACCCCTAATCATAGTAAGTAAGTCCTCCGCCATTTTAAGTAACTGCTTCTGAGACTTGGGAGCCGGATCAGAAGAGGCCTGGGTTGCAGTCTTTGATTTGGAAGGAGTCTTTGCCTTTGCCTTTGCCTTTATAAGAAGATGAGTAGGCCTGAAAACCCCTTCGGAAGCCGGTACCTGCACAGCGGCTCCGGACCCATCCGAAGGAGCATTGTCGGTAGGTCCAACTGAAATATTCAAAGGCCTAGTTGGCTCCTTGTGGGAGTCCATTTCAGCTATCGGTTCCGAAATGGCCGACGACAGGGGCTGCAAAAGTGCCTCACTGACGACGGCCGAACCTGAAGCTGGCTCCGCTTGTGCGATATTGTCTGATTTGGACCTCGGAGGCCTGTCTTTGTCCTTGCGTCGTTTATAAACTCCGGTAGCTGGAACTGTATCCGACGACATTTTGTAATTAAAACGCCTACCGAAGTAATGAAAAGCAAAATCGTACCTTTGTTTAATAGTACGTTGATTGAATCTAGCACAAAACTGACAACTAGCTACGTCGTGGTCAGGGCCTAAGCAAGGAATACAGTAAGAATGAAAATCCTTATGAGGTATTTGCTTCCCACATGAAATACAATTAACTTTTTCTGACATCGGACTGGAGCAAGAAAAAAGTTTCCCCAACGGGGTACTTAGCTTTGAGTAGGAGAAGAGAGTCTTCGGACTGAAGTTTGATTAGAAAAAATTGTCAGGAGTCAGCTGACCAGCACTTGCAAACTGCTATCACTGCACGGCAAGAAAGACTGGAGAACATGGCGTCGGCTGTCAGCTTTGTAATCCTGGCGCTCTGACGTCAGGGAGCATGGCTGAACAGCCGACGCCGGACCCAGACTTTGGGATTCTGGCCGACCAAGGACTGCCTGCCGGCAGGGGAGAACCCTACAGTCATGACTGAAACACGATGGACATCAAACCACATTAACAAACAAAATACATTACTTAAACAACATAACATGGTTTGTGAAGATGTACAAATATAATATCCGTGGAGGCAAAAATCTCACACAAAGTAAACTCAGACACCAAAATAGTCAACACTACACCACATATCTCCAAGGTCATCATAACACACATAATCCTGGGGTTCTAAAGTTTAACTTGGCTAATCCTCAAAGACCTCCAAAACAACACAGGCACAAAGCACACTCAGCATATTGAGCCTACTTCCTCACATAGCACATGGAGTCCCAAAGTCACAGATGCGGAGCCCATAAAGGCAGGCATCAACCCAACCAAGCATTCTTGTTGTAGGTGACTCCTTTGTAAGACATAAAGATGTGCCTCTTAACAGGCTGAGCAAGAGTGCCAGTTATGACTTGAGGGTACATTCCCTGGATTATATGAAGAGAGACATGTTGGAGCTCTCAGACTGTCTCTCTATGACAGGTATGAGTCTAGCTTTGAGCAGCATTCTACCTTCTCCAAGGATGATGCCACAGTACATGAAAAAAGTGAGTGACTTCAGTATTTGGATTAGTTTTTGGTGTCATTCAAAGGGGGTCCAATATTTGTCACCCTGGGAGGATATGATTGACAGACCACACTGCCTCACTAGGTTTGGCCCACATCTGTCCCCTATAGGGTTTCAACTACTGGCAAAGACACTGTCCACCCTCATAGCGCCTTTTTTTGGCAATGCCAACCTTGATAAACCTACCAACCTAATGACACAAGGAAAGGAAAATATAAAGGGGTTACTGATCAATGCCAAGAGCCGGAATAAGAAACTCTACTCCTTACATGCCCTTCTCACCCTGGAAGGAATTGATCTTTGTGCACTGAGACATGTTTTAAAATAGCAGAGAGCACTCCGGCTGTGCAGGGCTATAACGTCATCCACACATTTAGAGCAGTAACTGTGAAGGGGGGGGGGTAGATTCAGAAGAGACTCACGTAAAGGTTGGTAAATGTACAGTTGTGTACACTTACCATAAATGTAGATGTTTGAGTGTATTCACTGTTGCAGTCATCACACTTCGGTTACCTGCCTGCAGGTAGCCCTCAGTTGGCCAGAATACCAAAGTCTTGGGATTTCTGTCTCGGATGCTGTCACCTCTTCCATGACGTCATGTCGTCGGGGGTATAAAACATGCAGCCGATGCCATTACATCAGTTTTTCTTGCCCCAGATGTCAGGAGCCCCCAAAATAGGAAGCAATTACATGGTGTGGAACACCTCCAGTAAAAATTAAATATCATTGTCATAAGATATGGCCAAAAAAGAGGATAGGTAGAAAGTACAGAAAAGGCAGGGGGGCTGGAGGGAGGGTAGCTAGGACTGCAACAGTGAATACACTTGAACATCTACATTTATGGTAAGTGTACACAACTGTACTATGTTAATTTTACTGTTGCAGTCATCACACTTGGGTTGATTTCCAAAGCTGAGGAAGGGTGGAGGCAGTCAAGAAGTATTAGGGCTGGCTAGCAGGTCTTGCAAGACTGCTGTAGCAAATCCAGCTCTGGATATAGAAAAGATAGGCAAGTGGTAATGCTTGGTGACGGTGTGTACAGAACTCCAGGTTGCAGCTTCCAGGATGTCCCTGGTAGGGACTCCCCTGAGAAATGCTGTAGAGGTGGAGGTAGCCCTAGTGGAATGGGTTCTGATTCCCTGTGGGTTAGGTTTTCCATGGTGTTTGTAGCAGAAATGGATGCAGTGTGCTATCCATTTGGAGATGGTTTGGCTTGAAACGGCCTTGCCCTCTGCCCCTGTAGCAAAGCTGACTAGCAGCTGGTCAGATTTTCTGAACGGTTTAGTCCTGTCAAGGTAGAACCTTGGCTGCCTGTGCACATCCAAGGAGTGCAGGATCCTTTCCCCTTCATTCTGAGGATTAGGGAAAAAGGCTGGTAAATGGATGGATTGGTTTAAAGCCACACTGGATACCACCTTGGGCATAAATGATGGGTTAGCCCTGAGGGAAACCCTGTACGCATGGAAGACAATGAAGGGCTCCACATCCATAAGGGCCAGCCACTCAGACACTCTTCTTGCTGAAGTGATAGCTAGAAGTAACGCTGTTTTCCAAGAGAGGAATTTTAACTCTGCTGTAGCAGCAGGCTCAAAGGGGGAAGCGTGAGCTTCTCTAGTACAAAGTTAAGGTCCCAGGCTGGAGTAGGAGCTCTCCTTGGGGGTCTTAGATTGTTAGCTCCACTCAGGAACTGTTTGACCAGAGGGTGAGAGAAGAGGGGTGGCTCAGTATTGTAATGAGCTGAGATGGCAGAGGCATGAATCTTAATAGAAGAGAAGTATAGGCCTTTGTGGAGCAGATCTGCTAGATAATCTAGGATATGAGGTAAGGTGGACATGGTTGTGTCCTTTCCCTGAGACTGGCTCCAACAACAGTATCTTTTCCACTTTTCTGAATAGGATTTCCTAGTGTTAGGCCTCCTGGCCTCAAGGATGACATCCAGCACCTGTTTGCTGAGGGCTGCTGGTGATGTATTCATGGAATGAACCAGGCTGCTAGACTCGAGGGTGCAAAATCTGGCCCTCCTGCTGGGACAGCAGGGAAGGGGTCTGATGCAGGTGCCAGGGTGGCCCTGCTGTCAGACTGCGTAAAAGTGGGTACCAGTGCTGGCGTGGCCAGTCTGGTGCAATCAGGATTGTCCTTGGCCTGTCCTGTTTGATCTTGAGTAGTACTTTCAAGAGAAGGGGTAGAGGGGGGAAAGGCATACATTGAGAGTTTTTTCCCCATGTAAAGGATAGGGCAATCCACTTAAATGTTTGGATGTGGGGAGTTCTGGTGCAAAATTTACTCAATTGATGGTTCTGGGAGGAAGCAAAGGGTATGCAGGGTTTCACCAAAAGAAAAGTCCTCTGGGGAGGAAGCAGATGGAATGGAATCCTCTGCATCTGAATCCTCATAGGTAGATAAGGGTATGTCCTGATAATCTGAGGGGACAGAGTCATCAAACTCATGATCTGTAGAATCAGAATGAAAATCAGTTCTTTGTCTTTTAGAGGGGGAAGGCTGACTTCCCCTAATTAAAGTAATAAGGTCTTCACCCATTCTAAGCACTTGTTTCTGTGGCATGGGAACTTGAGAATGCACTTTGGTCGTCGGTTTCCTAGGCGTAGTGCGAACTCTGGGCCTGAGAAATTCGGTAGTTTTATTCCAAAACAAAGTATGTCTGAATACACCCTCAGCCTGCATGGCGGCTAAGGACCTATCCAAGGTAGAGACATCCGCAGGTTCCATAGTTGAAGAAGCATCTCGTGGCATACCGGACTCCAAATGGGTCTCGGTAGAGGCCTGCGAATCTGTAGAAGCGGATATCAGGGGCTGCGAAAGCACCTCACTGAGTACCGGCAGACTGGCGACTAGCTTAACGGAAGCGTCGTCGGCAGTTTTGGACCTATGAGGTCTGTCTCTGTCTTGATTCTTACATTTTTTCAGAAGATCGGTAGTCGGATGGGTTATCATAGCCATTTTGTAATATGGAGAAAAAGAGCAAAAGAATTTTGTGACAAAGACAGCCCAACGACTAATAGTTCAGGCGTTGAACAGGGCACAAAACCGACAGTGAGGGACGTCATGGTCTGGGCCTAAACAGGTGACTCAGTAAGAATAAAAATCTCTGTGAGGTATTTGCTTTCCACAGGCAAGACGATTATTAACTTTTTCTGACATCGGTTAGAGCAAGCAAAAAGGCTTCCCAATGGGGTACTTAGCTTTAGAAGACTTCAGATCTGAAACTCGAATAATGAACATTTCAGGTAGCAGCCGACCGGTACTTGCAAACTGCTTCTGCTTTGGGCTCCGCTCGGCAAGAAAAGCTGATGTAATGGCGTCGGCTGCATGTTTTACACCCAACAACATGACGTCATGGAAGAGGAGACAGCATCCGACGCAGAAATCCCAAGACTCTGGTATTCGGGCTGACTGAGGGCTACCTGCAGGCAGATAACTCAAGTGTGATGACTGCAACAGTGAAACATGAAGAACATCCACCATGATTCACTAAGGCTTCTTCGTGTTCAATAGCCATCAAAAAGGTCTTGTACAATATATTAGCTAGCTACAGAACTCTCTCTATGAAAAAAGGTCACAACTTATACCTACAAGAACTATATTCACTCAGTATTAAACCCAGTATCATTTTCCTAGGTGATCTAAACTACCCAACTACAGACTGTGAAACCTACAACACTATTAGTGCATAAACACAGAGATTCCTGGACTTTGTCAATACAAATGCCCTGGAAAGTACAGTTGTGTACACTTACCATAAATGTAGATGTTCGAGTGTATTCACTGTTGCAGTCATTACATTTGGGAAATCTGCTGGCACGTTGGCCTGATTAACAAAGTCTTGGGTCCTGCGTCGGTTGCTGTCCCTTCTTCCATGACATCAGGGGTATAAAACATGCAGCCGATGCCATTACATCAGTTTTTCTTGCCCCAGATGTCAGGTGCCCCCCAAATGGGGAGCAAATAAAATTAAAAACACAAAAAATATATACCTCCAATCCCAAAAGCAAATACACCAAAAGGGCTTATAAGCTTAGTGAAAGAAAGAATAGTTATAGTCAGCGAAACATAGGGGGCTGGAGGGAGGGTAACCAGGACTGCAACAGTGAATACACTCGAACATCTACATTTATGGTAAGTGTACACAACTGTACTATGTTCTTCATGTTTTACTGTTGCAGTCATTACATTTGGGTAGATTCCCAAAGTTATGGTAGGGTGGAGGAAATTATACAGCATTAGGACCAGCTATAAGGCCCTGCAGGACAGCAGTGGTAAAACCAGTTCTGGATTTAAAGAAGAAAGGTAAATGGTAATGTTTGGTGAACGTATGAACTGAGCTCCAGGTAGCAGCTTCTAGAATGTCTCTGGTAGGAACACCTCTGAGAAAGGCTTTAGAAGTAGATGCAGCCCTGGTGGAATGAGATCTGATCCACTGGGGGATAGTTTTACCATGGTGCATACAGCAGAAACAAACACAATGGCTTATCCATTTGGAAATAGTCTGCTTTGAAATAGCCTTTCCCTCTGCCCCTGCAGCAAATGCCACTAGTAGCTCTTCAGATTTTCTTTGAGATTTTGTCCTGTTGAAGTAAAATCTAAGTTGTTTGTGTACATCCAATGAATGCAGAATCCACTCCCCCTTTGTTCTGTGGATTGGGAAAGAAAGTTGACAAATGAATGGTCTGATTAAGAGCCACACTGGATACCACCTTAGGCATGAAGGATGGATTGGTCCTGAGAGCCACCCTGCCCACATGAAAAATGATGAAAGGCTCCACTGTCATAAGAGCCTGTAATTCGGAAATCCTTCTAGCTGAAGTGACTGCTAAAAGGAAAGCTGTTTTCCAGGAGAGAAATTTTAAGTCTGCAGTAGCAGCTGGCTCGAAAGGAGGGACAGTGAGTTTTTCCAATACAAAATTGAGGTCCCAGGCAGGGGTTGGAGCTCTCCTGGGGGGTCTGAAGTTTTTGGCCCCACTGAGATACTGTTTTAGCAGAGGATGAGAGAAAAGGGGAGGTTCTGTGTTGTAATGAGCTGAAATGGCTGCGGCATAGATTTTTATGGAAGAAAAGGACAGGCCCTTGTGAAGCATCTCAGTTAAGTATTGTAAAATCTGAAGAATATTGGGCACTGCTGTGCTTATCCCTTGTGATTGATTCCAGGCACAGAATCTTTTCCATTTGTCAGCATAAGATTTTCTAGTACTAGGCCTTCTTGCCTCCAAAATCCATCACAGGTTTGCTGAGGGATGCTAAGGGTGAATTTAGGTGATTAGCCATGGTGCAAGATTCAAAGTTTGGAGCTGAGTATGCAAAATTTGGTTGTTCTGCTAAGACAGTAAGTAAGGTGTCTGAGGCAGGTGCCATGGTGAAAGGTGTGACACAGTGCTCAGGAGTGGGTACCAGTGTTGGCGAGGCCAGTCTGGAGCAATCAAAATAATTTTTGGTTTGTCCTGTTTGACTTTTAGTAGAACTATGGAGAGCAGCCAGAGGCAGAGGGGGAAAGGCATAGACTGATAGGTTTTTCCAGCTGAATGATAGAGCATCCACTTTCCGGGCTTTTTTGTGATGAGTTCTTGTGCAGAATTTGTCCAACTGATAGTTCTGGGGTGAGGCAAAAAGATCTATGTCTGGACTCCCCCATTTGCATGTCAACATGTTGAAAATCCATGGTCCCAGTTTCCATTCGTGTGGGTCCATGAGATTTCTGCTTAGTTCGTCTGCCAGAGTATTCAGCTTTCCTGGCAGGAATTGAGCTTGTAGCTGTATTTGATAGGTCAAGGCCGTATTCCACAATGCCATGGCTAGTCTGCAAATGGGGTAGGAGTGTGTACCCCCCTGCTTGTTTATGTACCACATAACTGTGGTGTTGTCTGTCTTTATCATTAATTTTCCTGGATGAAGGCAGTCCTTGAAGGCTGTCAGTGCATTCTGTACAGCTAGCATTTCTTTTTGATTGATATGAAGGTGCATTTGATTTGGGCTCCATTTGCCCTGAATGCACTTCCCTGCCAGATGAGCCCCCCAAGCATAGTCTGATGCATCTGTAGTTAGGGTTTGAGCGGCAAGGGGTGGAGTGAATGGCAGTCCCTTGTTTTGGTGGCAAGCCTCTGCCCACCATAGGAACTCTAGTTGCAGGCAAGGTATGATATGAATCATTGTTTCCAGGCTGTGGCAATGTTGACTCCATAAACTTTTTAAGTACCACTAAAGCTTCCTCATATGCAGTCTTGCATATGGAATTAGAAGAATGCAGGAGGCCATGAACCCCAAGACTTGCAGAATTTGTCTTGCAGATAGCAGGGTTTTTGTGGCCACCTGTTTGAAGTAAGTTAGCAAATTAATTTGCTTTTCTGGCGTAAGGTAAGCCATCTGGGCAGCTGTATTCAAGCTTGCACCCAGGAATGTAATTTTTTGAGAGGGTACCAGTTGTGATTTCTTTTCATTTATAGTGTACCCTAGACAAGTCAGAACCCTTTTTACAAACACCAGATGCTTTTGAAGAATGTCCCTGTTTTCTGCCTGAATTAGACAATCATCCAGGTATGGATATTTGAATATTTCTTTGCCTGCAAAATGCAATTACTGGAGCCAGGCACTTTGTGAAGACCCTGGGCGCAGTAAATAAGCCAAAGGGCAGTGCAGAGAACTGGTAATGCAAGTAGCCTGCTTTGAAGCAGAGGTATCTACTGCAAGATTCCCTGATTGGGATATGCAGGTAAGCCTCTTAAGTCTAGAGTTACCAACCAGGCGTCTTTGCCTAGCATAGGAGGTAACGGTTGAAGAGTCAGCATCTTGAATTTTGGAATGTCCAGAAATGTGTTTAGAGTACATAAGTCTAGAATTGGACGCCATGATTTGTCTTTTCTGGGTACCAGGAAAATTCTTGAATAGAAACTTGTCCCATTTCCTCTTCTGGTACTGGTTGAATAGCCCCCATGTTCATGAGGGACAGTACTTGTTTCTGGGCCTCTGCCCACTGATTTGGGGGAAGGTCCGGCCATCTGTTTGGGATTGGCAATGTGTGGAAATGAAATTTGTACCCCTGAGATACTATATTTAAAAACCCATTTGTCCTGGGTTATAAGTTGCCAGTTTCTTGCATGAAGTGCCAGTTTTCCCCCCAAAAGGGGCGGCTAAAAGTTAAGTGCTTGGTAAATGTAAAGGGAAGTCATTGACACTGCTTACTATAGGGAGGTGTCTTGTTGTTTCCAGATTTGGAGGAGGAGGCACCCCATTGTTTTGTTCTAAAAGTCCCTTGTGACTGAAACCTGGAGCCTTTGGAATGCCTGGGTTTGACTTATGTGGCTCTTGAAATAACTGGAAAGGACCAGTTCTTAGTAGGCCAGTGCCTACTAAATCTTGGAGGTTGCACTTGTAAGAAATATTTCACAGTTTGCATAGATTTAGCTTTATCTTCCATCTTTTTTAAAACTTCTTCAGCCTTACTACCAAAGAGACGGTCCTGTTGTAAAGGCGCATCCAACAATTTTACTTTAACATGATCAGGCAGAGTTTGCTCTTTGAGCCAAGCATTGCCTTCTTAGCACAGACCCAGTTACAGCAGCCCTGCAAGAGGCCTCCAAAGAATCAAAACCACATTGCAAAGTATGTTTTCCAACTTGTTCAGCTGAATGCAATAGATCTTGTAAATCTTTATTTTCCACACAGTCAGAAATTAACATCATTTTCTGTTTAAGCAGTCCCAAGATATGCTGTTGATATTTAAGCATATGAAATTAACAGTTTAAAGCCCTGATTGCCAAGGTTGCAGAAGTGTAAACCTTCTTACCCCATCTATCCAGCGCCCTAGAATTTCTATCAGAAGGGGTAGAACTTTTAGCAGTAAAAGCCTTAATGCCCTTGGGACACTGATCAATGGTTTCAGGATCTGCAATAGGATTTTTGAAAAGGAATTTGTGGGAGTCAAGAACCCTGTAGTATCTGTCTGGCTTACAAGGAGCCGGAGGCAGAGAATCAGGAGCCATACTAGATTCCGAAAAAAACATCAACAACAATGTCTAGAACAGGAGGTATAGCCAAAGGCCTATGCGGAGGAGGAAGAAGAAAATCCCTAAGTCTCTTTTTAGATTCAGAGAAATCCTGACTTTCCCAGTGGAAATGTTCCCTTAAGGTATGTAAGGTTTCCCCAAAAGAAAAATCCTCAGGGGGAGAAGCAGAAGAAATGGAATCTTCTGCATCAGAGTCCTCATAAGTAGGTACAGACAAATCCTGTTCATTAGAAGAGTCAAAAGAAATAGAATCCTGTTCAGAAGATTCATAATCAAGGTCTTGCCTAGGCCTCTTAGAAGGGGGGGGGGTTGGCTACCTCTGATCAAAGTCATTAAATCTTCAACCATTTTCATCATTTGTTTTTTAGTCATAGGGGCCTGCACATGTGGCCCAGGCATCAGTTTTTTAGACACAGATTTAGATTTTGGCCTTAGTTTTGAAGATGGCGTCTGTCTAATATACACATCTGTAGGCCTGAAAACATCCTCAGAAGCCGGTGCCTGCACATCCGCGGGTTCCATAATTGAAGCATCTCGTGGCATACCGGACTCTGAATGGGTCTCAGTAGAGGCCTGCGAATCAGAAGTAGCGGGTATCAGGGGCTGCGAAAGCACCTCACTGAGTACCGGCGAACTGGCGACTGGCTTAGGAGAAGCGTCATCGTCAGTTTTGGACATTGACGGCCTGTCTCTGTCTTTTTCTTTGCGTTTTTTTAGGTATTCCGGTAGTCGGATTGCTAACCGATGACATTTCTGGATAATTAAAGTGTGAGCAAAAATGTACCGACGTTTAATAGTGCGTTGATTAAATTTAGCACAAAACCGACAGCAAAGTACGTTGCGGTCAGGGCCTAGACTGACATCGGTAAGGAGCAAGGAAAAAGTTTCCCCAACGGGGTACTCAGCTTTTTAGTTGAAGACTTCGGTACTGAAACTCAAAAACGAAAATTTCAGGAGTCGGCCGACCGGCACTTGCAAACTACTTCTGCTTCGGGCACTGCACGGCAAGAAAGACTGATGTAATGGCATCAGCTGCATGTTTTATACCCCTGATGACCTGACGTCATGGAAGAAGGGACAGCAACCGACGCAGGACCCAAGACTTTGTTAATCAGGCCGACTGAGGGCAACCTGCCAGCAGATTACCCAAATGTAATGACTGCAACAGTGAAACACGAAGAACATCAACTAGGCAAAATACCCACTAGGGGGAAAAACATTTTGGATCTTGTCCATACTAATATACGAGCACCTTGCACCATCCCTTGCTAAATCTCACCATAAAGCAGTCTCCTTCAAAATAAAACTGAAACCAGAGATCTCTTTTACCTTCCTAAGTTATACATTGAAAAGCTTCAAATCCCCACCAAACCCAATTAACTTCGCTGAATACACAGAAATGTACACCACCACACTATTCTAGCATATAAACAGTTGCACAGATGCAACCGTACCCCTGGAGGAACAAGTAACAGTAACATTCCCACATGGAGAAACCATAGTATCAACAATCTTTATAATAAAAGGAAAATAATTTTTACCAAGAGTTAGCAGAGTAATTCCCAAAATATTACAGCTCTTGTCAATGAAATAAGCAACCAACTCAGGAGCTTAATAAAATCCAGCAAAGCCTAGTTTGAGTTTAAAATATCTACCCAAACCAAAGACAATCACAGGGTATTTTTTAGTTATGTTCATAATCTCAAAAGCACAATGTAGCGCTCTCTCCCCTCCATCTGTCCCTCAAGCCATATCTGAAATTGGCATGCCTCCAGCTATCACACAAGACCAAATCCTAAAAGTGTTATCAAAAGCTAAAAATACTGCATTGATGGAGCCTGACAACGTCCCTGGAGAAATCATAAATAGCACAAAGCATGATTTAGCCATACCCCTTAACAGCACTGTTCAATCTCAGCCTCCATACAAGTTTGGTAACAAGCGAATAGAGAAAGCTACAGTCATTCCCCTGCATAAGGGAGGACCTTCTACAGACCCAGGACATTACAGAGCCATAAATCTCACCAGCATCATATGGGAAGTTGGGAACCTCCAAACACTGTATCCTTCTCAGTTTGGACATGTCAAGGGCAGGTCATTCTTGCTCAACCTGGTGAATTTTTTGAAAATGTCACCAAAGCAATGGATGAAGGTAAAACAGTTCACACTACATACATTGACCTGGCCAAAGCAATTGATAGAATTCTCTATTCAGGCACAGTACAAAAGCAAAATAAACTAGGACTGAATTCCTATGCCACCCGCTGGATTGCCAACCGGCTCATAGATAGGATGCAGAAAATTAAAATAGGGAAAGTTACCTTCACAGGGAGACCAGTCACCAGTAGAGTCCCCAGGGTTCTGTGCTGGGACCTCTCCAGTCTGGCATTGACTTTTCTAAACTAAAAGCCAATGCCAAAGGGCTCTGGTTGACTAAGTTTGTAGATGACTGCAAGCCAGGAGCAGTCAATGAATTCCCAAATAACTTAGCCATCATGCAGGAAGGTTTGTATCAAATAAATAACCCAAGCCAAACTCATACGACTGAAACTAAATGCCAAAAAATGCATTCCTGTATCCTTCAGGAGGTAATCTATCCCAGGGAATACCACACTGACAATAAACCCCTAACAGCTGTCCCAGTTGTTTGGGATTTGAGAACTTACGTGGACAATGACTTTTGACCATGTCCATTGTTGTAAGAAAGTCTTTCTACATTGCACAGCTCACAGAGAGACTGTGTTTACATCTAGGGATGTCACTGCCCCCATTTACTCAGCTCTCATTAGGCCAATCACTGAATATAATACCCCCCTTTTTGCATGTCCAGACACATGCAACAAATGGAATGCCTACACAGATACCTTACTAAAAGGATACAGGGCCTAAACAACATGTTATAAATGGACCAACTCACAGCCCTGTCACTATATATGGTATCCTACAGACTCCTATGAGGTGACCAGTGTCTGGCATGCAAGGCATCCTCCAACCAATTACAAATGGATTTACAGCACATCAGCAAATCAAATGGCTTCACAAATACTTGGTACAGAAAGCTAATATATTCTGCAACACAGAGTTTGGAGGGGCAGGTATATTTTGCAAAGGATACAGCTTCTGTGGACAGACTTCCCATCCACATAAAACACAGGTAAATCCCTCTCAATATTCAAGCACAACTTAGATCTATGGAAGGGAAACAGAAAATTTACCCCAGAACTGCCCCCAGTAGTACTAATGGACAGAGGTAGTATCTAATTGCTTTATTCCATGCATGGGTCCCCTCAAATTCTCTATGGTGTAATCCCAGTTATTCTCGTTAGGGGTAATGTATCGTTAATGACCATGGGATACAGGCCAATAAATGGCATAGGTTATTTTTGAGCACAAAAAGGGAAACTGGTTAGACATTATAGCAACACTATTGCCAAGCATTGGAACAACCCCCCCCCCCAACATCTCATCCATTACTTCCATTACCTCCTTTAAGAATTCCTTAAAATCCCACCTACAGCAATCATGGCTCTGTAACTGTGACAACCCTGATTAATCTTCTTCACTTCTTACTGCTCTATTACCAATTCCCTCTCTCTCAGCACCATGCTACCCCCACTAAAATACCTTTTCTTGCACTCACCCAGTGGTTATTAACCCTTCATCCAACTTTCCATGTCAACTCCTATTACATCTTTAATCTTCTAAACCACCTACAGCAATCATGACTCTGAAACTGTGACAACCCTGATTAATCTCTTATACTACCTACTGCTCTATTACCAACTCTAGCTCTCTCACTACATTGCTACCCCACTAATGTTTCTTCTCCCTGCTCTGTCCTACTTTCGTTAAGCTCTCTCACTAGATTGCTACCCCACTAACGAATGCATCTTTTCCCTTCTCTGTCCTACTTTCAAATAAGCCATCACCTCGCCCTTTATGTCCATGTGTATCACATCCTTCCTTATTGATCCTTCCAATCAGCATGCTATACCAAAATGCATCTAGACTCAACTTAGAGCACACAGAAAATGTTATAAGAGCATATAGAATATAAGTCTGAAATTGAATACCTCACAGAAAAGTATTAGCTACAATTAAGATGGTCTGTAAACTCTATACATCTGTAAATGTGTTATGTACATTCTCTATATATCTCTAAATGCATTACGTAAACTTTATGCATCTGTGATGTATTTCATAGTTTATGTGAACAAATCTGTCAGATGTAAAAGTATGTGAAAGTTATTTCCTGTATCTGGAGCTTTTCTCCCTGGGCCTCTGCTGAAAAAGGACCTTTGTCCAGTCGAACTTTCCCAGTAAACAAATGTAAAATAAAATAAATAAATAATGAATTTAAATAGCCTGCAAGGGCAGCTAGCTAAGTACTTACCTATAAACATATATTTCCATTATTTTCAAGCAGTATGCATACATCTTTTAAATATATTTATTCACATCAACATTACACAATTTGCTCAAAATCTGCCTTTCTTTAAACGTCACTCCTCCTGCTAAACATTATTCTGCATGTAGTGATCCCACAAACTCTGTTTATTGCTATGTAACTTCCAACTTTCCTTTTTCAAAACCCCCATCTCTAGTTCTTTTACCTCCTGTACAATATTCAATATTTCAATTATGTTTGCATTTTTGATTTCTACTTTCCAGTAATTATTTTTTTTAGTGTATACAGATTTTTAGACCTAACAAAAAGAATTACCTGGAACAGACACTAAATGTACCAACTAAAGGTTGAAATATTCTAAGCCCGATTCGGACTAATACAGCCTCCTACATATGTACCACTCCTCTACTTGTTTAACTTCTTGTTAGGTCTGATCATAAACTTGTAACCCTCTCTGTCAAAATATCCACATTCATAGCCAACAGCTCTGCATTCAAAGACTTGAAAAAGAAAAACCTTTCAATACATTTTTCTTCTTTTTTTTTTCTCTTTCTTTTCTGCTATGTTGTCTTGCTGCTCTTTTAATTTCTCTCCTCTTTTCTCCTTTATATATCTTTTCTTTATATGGAAAATTCAAAAAAAAAAAAAATCATAAATAGGTGTGATATAAGAGTACAAATAATTATTTTAAGTGAATGTGCAAATATAGTTTTACTGTTGAGTGCATTGTTTACCAAGTGTTAGCAGGTCATTATGTAAGATTGCTTTGGAGGAATACAGCTAACAGTCAGATCACTGAAACAAAATTGGATGCAGGATTATTGTGAAATGTTAAACAAATGTATGTTTTCTATGTCAATTGTTACTTAACATTGTATAGGACAAGAAATTATAATGTTTTTATGCTAGTGCTGAATATAAATATTGATAGAAGTTAGCTACACTAGAATTTCACTGAACAATTAGTATAAGTAAATATCCATAGAAATTATGTCCAGAGCTGTAGGTAGTTGTAAGCAGTGTTTAGTAGGGAATGTTTGGATTTAGCTTTGTAGTCGTAGAAGTAGTTGTTGTAGGTTTTTTGCATGTGATTTTATTATTAAGTAGTAGAGTTAGTAGGTTAGCTACTCAGAGGGTTTCAAGTAATGTGAAAAACCTATGTTCATCCTGGTCCAGAGGAACAGTGGATAGGCACTGGGTAGGGATGGGATGGCAGTTTTGCTTCCAAATAATTTATGATATGCCAACATACGTTAGTCTAAGGTTATCAAAAAATATTAGATATCGAAGTACATTTTTAAGAAGCTTTAAATGTGGATAATAGAATCTTGGAATGTCAAAGGACTCCAGAACATGAAAAAAAGAAAGCTATTTTTGCATTTGTTTCTCCAATCAACGGCAGGTTTTATTTTATTACAAGAAACGCATTTGACCAATGACCAGTGGGAGGCAATGAAAGATAAGAAATGGATTAGGAAAATTGTGGCGGCGGAAGGGACAACGAACAGTGCAGGGGTAGCAATTATAATCAAGAATCACTTTCAAGGGGGAATTTTGGATGTGAAAATGGATCAAGAGGGACGATGGTGTTTGGTGATTCTCACATCCAACTTTTATGATAAACCTATAGTACTTATGTGTATATATGCCCCTACTGTTAATCAGCATCATTTTATAACTTCAATTTACTCCATTTTACAGTCATATAATAACTGTTACATAGTGATGGGAGGTGACTGGAACTCATACCAAGATCCCAAATTAGATAAGTTAGGTTCATCCAAAGCTTTTAATAAGCAGGCAATGGTAGCATTGAAGGAACTTAAAAATGATTTCAAACTGTATGACCCTTTTAAACATACACACTTACAAATAAAAGCAGAGAATTTTACTTTTTATTCAAGCTGCCATAAAATGTGGTCGAGAATTGACTTTTTTCTAATCTCAGAGGTATTGATTTCTGCTGACCCTAGTGTTTCTAACCAAGCTAGACAACTCTCAGATCACTCTAAGATTACTTTAACCCTAAACAGTAATAATATGAACAATAAGAGGCATCGAGGGTATAATTGGTCCCTAAATCCATATTTATTGACTAAGGAGGACATATTAAAAGAAGGTAAGGAGACACTCAAACATTTACTGCATAATATTCCCCAGAATAGACACCCCATGGATATAGAATGGGCTACAACTAAAGCGCAATTAAGAGGACTCTTTATTCAGAAAGCTACGTACTATAAAAAGATGCAAAATAGGGAACAATTTGACTTGGAAAACAAAATTCAATTATTGGACCAGGAATTGATGAGGAACTATAATAAACAGACATAAATGGATTTATTAAGATGCCAGAAAGAGCTGTTTCTACTTTATAATAGAAAATTAACATTCTATGAACAAAGAAACTTAGTAAAATACACAAATCATATTCAAACTCCCTCTAAAGCGTTAGCTCGTATTATTAATCAGACAAAATCAACACAAGTAATTACTGAAATAAATTATAACAATAAAACACATACTGATAAGGCAGATATTATGAATACTTTTGAATCAATCTTTAACCAGATCTATGGTGATCAACAGGCACTTTTGCAAGATAAAGATAGGAAAGATTTTCTACAGAAAATTACTTTCCCTAATATTGATAAGGACTTCCATAGAGAGTTAATTAAACCGATTACAGTGGAGGAGGTTTTAGAGGTAATCAAGAAGCTGAGGCCTCAAAGCCCCAGGGCCAGATGGTCTGACCTCAGAATTCTACAAATCTTTTAGTGAGATTCTGAGTAGAGTTCTCCCACAGATTTTCAATTATATAATTCTGAATAGAATTAATGATTCCCATTTTAATGCCTCAAGGACAATCCTGATATTGAAGGAGAAAAGTGACTCCAAAAATCCAGATAACTATAGGCCCATATCACTCCTGAATATAGACATGAAAATCATGACATCCATTCTGGCAAATAGACTGAAAAAGGTAATAAATTTAATAATATCAGAGGAACAGGCGGGGTTTATAGATGGGAGACAGACCACTGACAATACATTAACGCTCCACACATTAATTTCTTATGCGAAGCATAAAAATCTTAATATGTATGCCCTAGTAATTGATGCACAGAAAGCATTTGACAGAGTTAACTTGGTTTATTTATTTGACATGCTGTCATATTTTAATATACCTCAGGAGTTTATTCTAACGTTAAGGAAATTATACAACAATGCATATACAAATTTATTCATAAATCATGAATGCTCTAAAAGGATACAAATCAAAAATGGTAACCGACAGGGCTACCCATTATCTCCTATTTTATTTAATCTCTATTTGGAGCCATTATTTTTACACATTAAGCAAAATGTCTTCTATAATTCTCCAGTACTTTATGGGATAAAGATTAAGATGGCTGCCTTCGCAGATGATCTAAATATATACTGCACCACACCTGTTTCTGATACCGAGAAAATATTAACAGCAATAGAAAACTTTGAGAAAATCTCCAATTATAAGCTAAATTTCAAAAAATAAAATATTCTCACTAAAAACACCCACACCCTTTTCATTGTTACCACTGATAGGACAAGTAATGACGGAAGAAAGGATAAAATATCTGGGGATTGTATTTTTAACTGAAAATAGAGATTTCTTTATGAATAACGTGAAGTCAACTTGGGATCAAATAACATTGGATCTAAAAAGATGGGAGTAAATTGAAGTTGCCATTGATGGCAAGAGCCGCAATTATAAAAATGAATGTTCTTCCCAGAATCTTATATATCTTTAGAGCTGCACAACTCAGAATTACGGAAAAATTCTTTAAACAGTTTCATATAGGACTGGGGAAATTTCTTTGGGAACCCAGGAAGACGAGGATATCATATGATAAATTGATGGCTCCAAAAAACAAGGGGGGGCTTGATCTACCGGATTTTGAAACTTACTATTTAGTGATTCATGCCAACAGGATTTTAAGGGTGGCTTACTTTGATAGTGATAGTAGGAAATGGACACCCAAATGGGTGCTCCTAACCTATAGGCATGTAAAGGGAGTGGGAATCAACAGTAAAGCACTACCCTTTTTAAATAACCGAACACTTAGTAAATACGATCTAATGGAGCATGTTAAGAACTATGTAACGTCAATTCAAACTCTTTTCACTTCTTTAAACTTACTAAAGTATATGATGCTTTTTCAACCTTTCCATGGGAACCCACATTTAACAATTGGTAGTCAACTGATAGAGTTAAAGAAATTCCCCCTAATAAAGGATTTATCCGTACTTGATTTATACCCTTTCCTGGGGGTAGCAGTGCATGATATTTTAAAGGAGATGAATCTTCCCATTTCTTATTTAATTATTGTGAGGCAACTAAAAGATCTGGCTGTAAATTATTTTAATAACTCCGAAATTAAAGAAGAAGACTTAAATATATCGCGTATTCTGTGGGAAGCGCTATTACAGGACAGGAAATATATAACCACTTCATATAAATTGATAAAAGAGAGAAAATACAATAAATACATTCTCTTATCGAATTACTGGAAGGAGAAATTAATATTGGTAGACGACAGTAAGATATTGGAGGCATTTAGTTTAACATTAAAGTCAGTATCCCTTCAAAAATTGGTATTTACCCAACTGATGATATTTAATAATGCCTACTATACTCGTCTTACTCTTCACAAATTTGATTCGAAGAATTCACCCAAATGCCCACAATGCTTGGATCAGACAGCGGACTTGTTACACATGTTCTGGAGTTGTAAGTGCATTTATAAATTGTGGAATTCATTAAAACTGCAGCTACAAAAAATGGGCTATCAAAACTCAACACTCTCTTGGGAATTTATGATCCTTCATATTCCCCCGGAGAATTTAGATAAATCAAGTAGGATCGTAATTATGAATATTTGCTTATTAATGAAATTGTATATAGCCTCAAATTGGCTTAATCCAGCCCAGACATCATGGGAAAATTTCAGATTGATAGCAATAAGACATATTTTAGCGCATAGATTGTTAATCAGTGACCACAAAAAAAGCATAAACAGTATAAAAATATGGGAGCAAATTTTTAACATTGTATTGGCCTAGAGGTTCCTATCCACTTTCTCTCAGGACATATAGTAATAATACAGAATTAATCTTAGATTAGGCATAGCTTGTAAGGATAATACAGATTGTTGGCTTTGGATTTTTGTTGTTTGTTTTTTTTTTTTTTTTCTTGTTAGTGCTATATATACTGTTAATATATGATGTAAACATACAATGTGGATGTAACCATTGGAAGCAATCATGTATATATTGTAAATATTGTGTGGATTTGTAATACTGTTTTGAAAAATAATAAAATAAAAAAGGATTATTGAAAAAAGAAAAAGAAAAACCTTATCCAACTTTATGACAAATTATTAAAATCCACTTGCACTTTTACAATTCTGGCTATAAAGACAGCTGCTAACTATACCAGCAAATTCAGTTCACAGATACATAAATAACTATACCCGACCATCCCTTAACAGAAACAAATATAATGAGAGTTTAAAAGAAAAAGCGCACTGGTGGTCCAACAGAATTAAACTCTAAAACAGATAGAAACTTCTTAAATCATAATAAAAATGCAAAACTCCTCACATCAAAGAGCTGCTGCTTTTAGAATCAAACCCCAACCACCAAAAAAAAAAAAAAAAACAGATGAAGCTAAGGACATGGAATAGTGGGCCTTGACCCTGCTTGAAATAGTTTGGTTAGCTTTACAGAACTGTTTTGAAATAGTCTGCTTTAACACAGGTATTCCCCCCCTTTTCTTACCTTTACAAGAAATGAACAATTGATCTGAAGATCTGAAACATTTACTTCTGCCAAAATAGTGCCCAAAGTTGTCTGAGGGCATCCAAGGTATTTTTAAATTCAGGAAAAAAAATGGAGAGATGGATAGTTTGGCTTAAAGTAAACTTAGACACACTTTCATCATAAAAAAGGATTAGCTCTCAAAGAAACCCTGTCACAGATACTCTTTTTGCAGAGATCAGAGAAATCAACAACCTCAAGTCAGCCAGATTACTGGTTCAAATGGAGCAAGTGTTTATCTCTAACACAAAATTAAGATCGCAAGGAGGGGCCTTGTGTTTTCTTGGAGGCCTCTTATGTAAAACCTCTTAAAAAGCATTTTAATACGATAATGCACTGAAAGAGGAGGATCCTTTAGGCAGACATACTGAAATGGCTGATAAATGAACCTTAATAGAAGAGTAAGGAAGGCCACAAGATAGTAACTTGTACAAATGTTGTGAAACCAGAGAACAACTAGCTCTGAATGGGTGCTGGTTATGTTTTTGGCACCAACTAGAAAGCCTTTTCCATTTGCTAATATATGATTTTCTAATAGCAGGCTTTCTTGCCTCAGCCAGCTCATGCTGCATGTCCTCAAGTAAATGGATGACTAAAGGAAATTAGGACCCTATCATCTAAGCAGTCAGCTGAAACTGACTGGGGTCGGGGTGCATCAAACACCACTGACCTTGTGTGAGTAGCTCCATTCTGTGAAGAAGATTGTGATGATTATCCCTGGTCATTTCCAAAAAGGAAGAATCACTGTTGTCTAGGCCATAAGGGAGTCACTACAATGATCCCAAGGGATTTCTTCTGAGTCTTCAGAAGTACCCCGAATATCAGTGGAAAGGGTGAAAAAGCATACAGGAACATTTCTGTTCAAGGAAAGAAAAAGACATTCATCTTCAGGCCTTCTTGCATGGAGTCCTGGAGCAGGATCTTGCCAACTGCTTGTTCAGAGAAGAGGCAAAAAAGTCTAACTGAGGAACTCCCCACAGATATATCAAATCTCGCAAGACTTACAATATAGCTTCCACTCATGAGGGTCTGCCCTTGTCCTGCGCAGCTTGCCTCCTACACAGTTTTGCTCCAATAGAATGTAGGATGCCTGTACAGTGAGACTGTCTTGTGAAGCTATACTCCAGGCTAACATGGCTAGTCTGCAAAGGGGTATGACTTGGTTCCCCCTTGCTTGTTGACGTACCATATGACTGCGGTATTTTCTTAACAATCTGACGTGATCCTAGGGACCAAAGATGATTCAGAGAGTTAAGTGCCTTGATCAGGGCAAGAATTTCTTTTAGATTTATGTGCTTGGGTCTGTGCTTGGTGTCCCATACACCTTACAGTTTTATCCCTCCTGAAACTGCTCCCCAAGCAACGTCTGTGGTGACGGACAGCTCTGGAGCAGGGCAGGAGAAGGGGAGAACTGGATTTAGGGATATTTGTTGTCTCCACCAAGTGACTTGACTTCTGACAAACCCCAGCACTGGGATTTGAAAAAAAAAACAAAGGATGTTGCTGCTGGGACCAAAACGACTTCAGATACTTCTCTATCTTTCTCATGTGGAGTCTTGCCAGGAGTATCATGAGAATCATAGATACTATAAGACCCAAAATCCTGAGGTACTCTCTCGCCGTAACCAAAGTCTGAGTGGAAAAACAGATATACAATTAGTTCTATTATTTCTTGTGGAAGAAGAAAAGTTCTTTGAACTGAAGTGTCTAGCTACACCTCAGGAACACAATCCTGTGTGAAGGAGTCAAAAAAAGACCTTTGAATTTTCTCTTGGAATCCCAACTTGTTTAAGAGATCTCTACCCAAGTGAGAGACTGCAGTCTTTTTCAAAGTGTCCTGAAACACAAGTAAGTCATCTAAATATGAAAAAATGTGGATGCTCTCTAGCTTACAATGAGCTATAACTGGAGCTAGACACTGTGAGAACACTCTTGGTGCAGTGGATACTCCAAATGGCAAGGCAGAGAACTGATAATGTGATCCAGACACACAAAACCTTAAGAAACACCTGAAGTCTGGATGAACACGGAAGTGATAAGCATCATTTAAACCTAATGATTCCAGGAAACTTAAATGAGGAAGAAGCTGTAAGGGGTTGTGAACTGACAGCATTTTGAACTTGGGCACTACCACAAACTGGTTTATGAAAGAACGATCCAGAGCCTGTCTCCAAATATTTTCTTTCTTGGCATTAAAACATCCTTGAATAAAAATGTTTCCCAACCCAGGAAGGAGGAATTATTTCTATCACTCCGTGGGAGAACATATGTTGAAGGACAAAGGGAAATACATGAGTCTGGTTTGGTGGATGAGGAACTACCCCTTAGAAAGGAGAATTTTCCACCACCTCCACCTGTAGCCTTGATGAATGATCTCCAGAAAGTACAGTTGCGTACCTACCATAAATGTAGATGTTCGAGTGTATTCACTGTTGCAGTCATTACACTTGGGTTATCCTGCTGGCAGGCGACCCGCAGTCGGCCCGAGTTCCAAAGTCTTGGTCCTGCGTCGGTTGCTGTCGCCTCTTCCCTGACGTCAGTGCGTCAGGGGTATAAAAGTTGCAACCGACGCCATTTTCTTCAGTTTTTCTTGCCCCAGATGTCAGGTGCCCCCAGACAGGAAGGCTGGAAAGATACAAATATGCCAAAAAACATGCATATATTACTATAAACATTTCCTTCATCTACAAGCAAATACACCACATAGGTTGCATAGAGTTGAGAAGTACAGAAAAGTCCCATCAATGAAAAGGGGGATGGTGGGTGGGTAACCTGGACTGCAACAGTGAATACACTCGAACATCTACATTTATGCTAGGTACACAACTGTACTATGTTCATCGTGTTTCACTGTTGCAGTCATTACACTTGGGTAGAATCCCAAAGCTGAGGTTGGGTGGCTGGGTCTAAATTGGATTTGGAGAGGCTACCAGACCCTGCAGAACTGCAGTGGCAAAGCCTGCTCTGGATTTAGAGTAGAGAGGTAAGTGGTAGTGCTTGGTGAAAGTGTGCACAGAGCTCCAGGTTGCAGCTTCTAAAATGTCTTTGGTTGGTACTCCTCTGAGAAAAGCTGCTGAAGTGGCTGCTGCTCTGGTAGAATGAGGCCTAATGCCCTTAGGCACTGATCTGCCATGCTGTGCATAACAGAAGCGGATGCAGTGGCCTATCCATTTTGAAATTGTCTGCTTTGTAATAGGCTTTCCTTGTGATCCTGCAGCATAGGCTACAAACAGTTGCTCAGTTTTTCTGAAAGCTTTTGTTTTGTCCAGGTAAAATCGTAGCTGTCTGTGTATATCCAAAGAGTGCAGAAGTTTCTCCCCTTTATTCTGGGGATTTGGGTAGAAAGTAGGAAAATGAATGGTTTGGTTCAAGGCCACATTGGAGACCACTTTTGGCATGAATGTTGGGTTTGTCCTAAGTGAGACCCTGTTCTGATGAAAAATGATGAAAGGTTCCACAGCCATTAATGCCTGTAACTCTGAGACTCTTCTTGCTGAAGTTATTGCTAGGAGCAGAGCAGTTTTCCATAATAAGAATTTTAGCTCAGCTGTACTGGCTGGTTCAAAAGGAGACAGTGTGAGTTTTTCTAAAACAAAATTGAGATCCCAAGTTGGTACTGGTGCTCTCCTTGGGGGTCTTATATTTTTTGCCCCTCTGAGGTACTGTCGTAGTACAGGATGTGAAAAAATAGGAGGTTCCGTATTGTAATGAGCTGAAATGGCAGAGGCATGGATTTTAATTGATGAGAAAGATAGGCCTTTGTCCAGCATCTCAGTTAGGTATTGTAAAATTTGAGGTATATTAGGGACAAGTGGTTCGAGCCCTTGTGCCTGGTTCCAAGCACATAATCTCTTCCATTTTTCTGCATAGGATGTCCTAGTGCTGGGCCTCCTGGCTTCTAAAATAACATCCAAAACAGCTTTAGAGAGAGGTGCAGTCTGAGTGGCTACATTATCTGCCATGCTGCCAGATTTAAGGTTCTGAGTTGACTGTGCAGAATCTGATTGTTTTGCTATGTCAGAAGACGAGGAATTTGAGGTAGAGGCCAAGCTGGGCCTTGAGACAAGCTCTTTAGGATTGGGTACCAGTGCTGGCGTGGCCAGTCTGGGGCAATCAGGATAATTTTTGGCCTTTCTTGTCTGACTTTTAGGAGTACCTTGGTAAGGAGAGGCATCGGACGGAAGGCATAGGCTGTCAGGCCTTTCCAGATGAATGATAGAGCATCCACTTTCCATGCTTGAGAGTGATAAGTTCTTGTGCAGAATTTCTGTATTTGGTAATTGTGAGAGGAGGCAAAAAGATATATGTCTGGGCGTCCCCATTTCCTCGTTATCATGCTGAACACCTGTGGATTTAGTTTCCATTCGTGAGGATCCATGAGATTTCTGCTTAGTTCATCTGCCAGTGTATTTTTTGTTCCTGGCAGGAATTGTGCCTGCAGATGTACTTGATATGTCAGTGCTGTGTTCAACAAAGTCATGGCTTGCCTGCATAGGGGGTAGGAATGTGTGCCCCCTTGCTTGTTTATGTACCACATAACTGCTGTATTGTCCGTCTTTGTTAATAGTTGTCCTGGATGTAGTAGGTCCTTGAAAACTGTCAGGGCATTCTGTACTGCTAGCATCTCTTTTTGATTGATGTGAAGATGCATTAGTTCCTTGGGCCACGTGCCCTGAATACATTTTCCTGCCATATGTGCCCCCCAGGCGTAATCAGATGCATCCATTGTTATTGTCTGCCTGGCTGTGGGTAAAGTGAAAGGCTGCCCCTTGTTGTGGTGACAGGCCTGGGCCCACCATCGAAACTCCTGTTGTAGGCAGGGAATTAAAGTTATGATTTTCTCCAGGCTGTGACAATGCTGAGTCCTAACACTTTTTAGATACCATTGTAGTTTCCTCATATGCAGTTTTGCATATGGAATTAGTAGAATGCAGGATGCCATGAAGCCCAATGCCTGCAGAATTTTACTTGCGGGGAGCTGGGTTTTTGTTGCCATCATTTGAAAGTAATGAGTCAGTTGCCTTTGTTTGTCTGGTGTGAGGATAAGCCATCTGGGCAGTTGTATTTAAGCTTGCACCCAGAAATATTATCTCTTGAGAGGGCACTAGTTTTGATTTCTTTTCGTTTACTGTGTACCCCAGCAAATTAGCAATCTTTTTACAAATGCCAAATGCTTTAGAAGAATGTCCTTGCTCTCTGCTTGAATAAGGCAGTCGTCCAAGTAGGGATATATTTGAATTCCTTTTTGTCTGCAAAATTTAATTACTGGTGCCAGGCATTTCGTGAAGACCCTGGGCGCAGTAGATAAGCCAAAGGGCAGTGCAGAGAATTGGTAATGCATTGAGCCTGCTATGAATCTGAGGTATCTTCTGCAAGATTGTCTGATTGGGACATGCAGGTATGTCTCCTTGAGGTCCAAAGTAACTAGCTAAGCCTTCTTGCCCAGCATGGGCAGAAGTTGATGTAGTGTTAACATTTTGAATTTTGGAACATCCAGGAAAGTGTTTAGGATTGACAGGTCCAGTGTTGGTCTCCAGGCTTTGTCCTTTCTGGGTACTAAGAAAAGTCTCGAGTAAAATCCTTGTCCCTGTTCTTGCTGTGGAACTTTTTGAATAGCTCCCATGTCCATAAAAGCAGCAAACTGTTTTTGTGCCTCTGCCCATTGGTTTTGTGGCAGGTCTGGCATACCTTTTGGTTTTGGAAGTGTGTGGAAGTGGAACCTGTAACCCTGAGAAACAATATTCAGCACCCATTGGTCCTGGGTGATCATGTGCCAATTTTTTGAGAAAAGTGCTAGCTTCCCCCCTGGGGGTGCTATCAAAAGGTAAGTGCTTGGCATTTGCAGCGGGAAGTCATTCAGACGGTTTCCTATAAGGGTGTGATTTTGTCTTCCCCTCCTTTGGCGGCTGACACCCCATTATTTAGGTCGGTAGGAGCCTTGGGGCTGAGATCTACCTCTTGGGCGTCTGTATCTGCCTCTTTGCGGCCTGTCTATCACTTGAAAGGACCAATTTTTTGAAGGCCAGTTTCTGCTAAATCTGGGTGGTTGAACCTGTAAGAAATCTTTCACTGTCTGCATTGACTTTGCTTTATCCTCCATTTTCTTTAACACCTCTTCTGCCTTAACACCAAACAAAGTATCATGCTGTAATGGAGCATCCAATAATTTTACTTTAACATGGTCAGGTAAACTTTGTTCTTTCAATCAAGCATGCCTACGAATAACAGAGCCTGTAACTGCGGCTCTACAAGAAGCCTCTAATGAATCAAAACCACATTGCAGAGTATGCTTTCCCACTTGTTCAACTGCATGCAATAAATCCTGCATTTCCTTACTGTCAGGACCTTCTGTATTTGAAACCATTTTCTGTTTTAACAACGACATGAGGTACTGTTGGTATTTAAGCATGTGAAACTGACAGTTTAAAGCTCTTACAGCTAAAGTAGCAGAAGTGTAAACTCCCCCCCCCCCCCCCATCTGTCCAGAGCTCTGGAATCCCTATCCGAGGGGACAGGATTTTTAGCAGTGGAAGCCTTAACCCCTTTTGGAGCCTGAGAAATTGTTTCTGGGTCTGCAGCAGGGTTTTTGTAAAGACATTTATGAGAGTCAGGGACTCTGTAGTACCTGTCTGGCTTGACTGGTGCAGGGGGTAAAGAATCAGGAGACAGACTGGATTCAGAAAAAACATCATCAACAATATCAAGCACAGGGGGGATAGCCAGGGGCCTGTGCCGAGGCAATAAAAGGAAGTGTCTGAGCCTTTTCTTGGATTCTGAATAATCCTGGTTCTCCCAATGGAAATGCTCTCTCATGGTGTACAGGGTTTCCCCAAAAGAATAATCCTCAGGCGGAGAGGCTGAAGGTATGGACTCTTCTGCATCAGAGTCCTCATAGGGAGGGAGAGAATATTCCTGATCAGAAGAGGAGACAGAGGAAATAGAAACCTGGTCAGAGGAATCATAATCAGTGTCTTGCCTAGGCCTTTTGTCAGGAGGGGGATGGAAACCCCTGATTAAAGTAATTAGGTCTTCGGCCATTTTAAGCATCTGTTTCTTTGGCATGGACAACTGTTCTGGAGAATGCTGTACTTGTTTCCTTGTCTTTAATGGCATTTTTGACTTTGCCTTTGCTGCTGTAGTGGGCTTAATTGTAAGCTGTGAAGGTCTGAAAACACCCTCAGAAGCTGATACCTGCTCAGCGGCTCCCGACCCATCTGAGGGTATAGTTTCCGTAGGCCCAATACCTTGAGTTTCCACAGGCCTCAGTGTCTAAACGTAGCTGTCAGTTATGGCCTGTGGCTGAGGTAGCGGGTGTCGGGGGCTGCGAAAGCGTCTCACTGAGAACCGGCCATTGGCCTAGAAGAGGCTTCGTCGTCGGTTTGGACCTCGGATGCCTGTCCTTTTGTTTGTCTCTGCATTTTTTATAGATTCCGGTCGTCGGTTGTTCCGATGGCATTATGTAATTAAACGTTCGGCCAAAATGATGTAAAGCAAAATCAAACCGACGTTTAATAGTGCGTTTATTGAATCTAGCACAAAACCAACTAGTGACGTCGTGGTCAGGGCCTAGGCAAGGAATACAGTAAGAGTGAAAGTCCTTATGAGGTATTTGCTTCCCACAAAAAATACAATTATTAACTTTTACTGACATCGGTCTTTAGCAAGAAAAAGTTTCCCCAATGGGGTACTTAGCTTTATTTAAGACTTCGGTTCTGAAACTCAATTTTGAAAATCTCGGGAGTCGGCCGACCGGCACTTGCGAACTGCTTTTGCTTCAGGCACCGCGCGGATAGAAAGACTGAAGAAAATGGCGTCGGTTGCAACTTTTATACCCCTGGCGCACTGATGTCAGGGAAGAGGCGACAGCAACCGACGCCGGACCAAGACTTTAGAACTCGGGCCGACTGTGGGTCACCTGCCAGCAGGATAACCCAAGTGTAATGACTGCAACAGTGAAACACGATGAACATCCCGTTTGTCTGAAACTATCTGTTCGTAAAGAGAAAACTGGAAATTCAGATTTTCTGGAAAGGAAAAGGGTCTGCCAGAGTAGGAGGGAAATACAAGGTCCCTTAAATAGATATTCTGACTCACTGGGCCACCCTTGGGTTTGGGGGGTCCGAAATTCTTTTCAGAACCCCCCTGACATTTCTTTTGAAATGTTGGTTTACCTGCATTTTGCCAAAACTAGATGATGGGTTACACAATCCCTTAGAAAGTATGAAAAAGGAAGGATGAAAAATCTTAGAGATTCCCTATATCAACTTACTCCTTTCATCACACTTTTTAATAACCTCAGCAGCAGAGGGGCAAAAAAAAATAAATCTCTATTGCATTTCTCACACCATCTGGGAGGTGCTGATACATTAGCTGGGCAAACCCCCTTAGAACGGTACCAGTGGTCATAGTCCCAGAAGAAATATCAACAGAGTCATACACACACTGTAAACAATGAGTCATAACTTGCACAATTGAGAAAACTAACTTAAAGCAGATTTCTTTTCTCACAAAAAAGAAACTGCAAGCAACACATTCCTCATAGTTTCACAATTAGTCAGAATAAACCAACATATAAGCCTGACAATTCAAAAGTCTGAAAATAAAGCTGCAAAAGCATAAGCTTTTTCCCCATACTTATCAATAATCTTCCTCTCCGTCTGAGGAACAGTAGGATTGGAACTAACTAAATGTTTAGCCGCAGTAGGATTAACTAAAGCTATAGTTTCTGAGTCAGGTTTGGGAAGAGTGTATAAAAATTTAAAAGACTTAGGAACTTTATACATTCTCCCTTTTTAGGGGCACCAGGCACACTTAGGAACTTTATACATTCTCCCTTTTTAGGGGCACCAGGCACACTATCAGAAAAAATTGTAGGCAGTAACACACATATCCTCCAAAGCTGACAGAACTACAGGACTGGGTGAAGCCATACCTCTCATCAGTCCCAGATTTTCAGGGACATCCCTAATTTTGACTCAAATTTTAGTTCTGTTCTTTCCAAGACTGCTGCATAGTGATTAACAGCCTAACTTAAGCTCTCAAAGTGTGAAAAAAATAAACAAGAAAGATAAGGGCCAGGAACTCTTTACTTTTAGTAAATTCAGTTACTGGCTTGTTAAGTATACAAGTATACTGCCTGGATGCCAGCGAAGAAAAGCACAGTTGTGTACACTTACCATAAATGTAGATGTTTGAGTGTATTCACTGTTGCAGTCATCACATTTGGGTTATCTGCCTGCAGGTAGCCCTCAGTCGGCCTGAATACCAAAGTCTTCAGATTTCTGCGTCGGATGCTGTCACTTCTTCCTTGACGTCAGGTCATCAGGGGTATAAAGCATGCAGCCGACACCATTACATCAGTTTTTCTTGCCCCAGATGTCAGGTGCCCCCACAATACGAAGCAATTAAATGATATGGTAAACCCCCATCAAAAAGCAAATACACAAGAAAAAATAAACATACCAACAAGAAGGAAAGGTAGAGCCAACAGAAGTCAGGGGGCTGGAGGGAGGATAATCAGGACTGCAACAGTGAAAACACTCGAACATCTACATTTATGGTACGTGTACACAACTGTACTATGTTCTTCATGTTTTACTGTTGCAGTCATCACATTTGGGTTGATTCCCAAAGCTAAGGAAGGGAGGAGGAAGTTAAAGACCATTAGGGCCAGCTATTAAGCCCTGCAAGACTGCAGTGGCAAATCCAGCTCTGGATTTAGAAAAGATAGGCAAGTGGTAATGCTTGGTGAAGGTATGTACAGAGCTCCAGGTAGCAGCTTTTAGGATGTCCCTGGTAGGGACTCCTCTGAGAAATGTTGCAGAGGTAGATGCAGCCGAAGTGGAATGTGATCTTATCCCCTGTGGGGTGGGTTTTTCATGGTGCTTGTAGCAGAAATTAATACAATGGACTATCCATTTGTAAATGGTTTGCTTTGAAATGGCCTTCCCCTCTGCTCCTGCAGCAAAGCTGACTAGCAGCTGTTCAGATTTTCTGATAGGCTTAGTCCTGTCCAAATAGAATCTAAGTTGTCTGTGCACATCCAGAGAGTGCAGTATTCGTTCCCCTTTGTTTTGTGGATTAGGGAAAAAAGTAGGCAAATGAATGGACTGATTTAGGGACACAGTAGACACCACCTTGGGCATAAAGGAAGGATTAGTCCTGAGGGGAAACCCTGTCTGCATGGAAGATAATGAAGGGTTCCACTGCCATGAGGGCCTGTAATTCAGACACTCTTCTTGCTGAAGTGATGGCTAGAAGGAAGGCTGTTTTCCAAGAAAGGAATTTCAACTCTGCTGTAGCAGCTGGCTCAAAGGGGAGAAGAGTGCACTTTTCCAATACAAAGTTAAGGTCCCAGGCTGCAGTGGGAGCTCTCCTGGGGGGGGGGTCTTAAATATTTGGCCCCTCTAAGGACTTGCTTTAGCAAGGGGTGAGAGAAGAGGGGTGGGTCAGTATTATAATGTGCTGAAATGGCAGAGGCATGAATTTTAATAGAGGAGAAGGATAGGCCCTTGTGGAGCATTTCTGTTAAGTACTGTAGAATATGAGGTAAGCTGGGCATTATTGTGCCCATCCCCTGAGCCTGGCTCCAGGAACAGTATCTTTTCCACTTTTCAGCATAGGATTTTGTAGTACTAGGCCTCCTTGCTGCCAGAATGACATCCAGTACCTGCTTACTAAGGGATGCTAGAGGAGAGCTCAAGGAATTAGCCAGGCTGCAAGTTTCAGGGTTTGAAGCTGAAGATGCAGAATCTGGCCCGCCTGCTGGGATAGCAGGGAAGGGGTCTGAGGCAGGTGCCATGGTTGTAGCAGTGTCATACTGCACAAGAGGGGTTATCAGTGCTGGCGTGGCCAGTCTGGTGCAATCAGTATTGCCCTTGGCTTGTCCTGTTTGATCTTTAGTAGAACCTTCAAGGGGAGAGGCAGAGGGGGAAAGGCATAAACCAAGAGACTTTCCTAGGTAAAGGACAGGGCCATCCACTTTCCAAGCTTGACTGTGGGGATTTCTTGTGCAGAATTTGTTCAATTGGTAGTTCTGAGGGGAGGTAAACAGGTCTACCTCTGGAGTCCCCCATTTGTTCCTCAAGAGGTTGAATATTTTGGGTTCTAGTTTCCATTCGTGTGGGTCCATGACATTTCTGCTTAAGTTGTCTGCCAGTGAATTTAGTTTGCTTGGCAGGAATTATGCTTGTAAGTGTACTTGGTAGCTCAAGGCTGTGCCTCACAGAGCCATGGCTAGTCTGCAGACAGGGTATGAGTGAGCTCCCCCCTGCTTATGTACCACATAACTGTGGTGTCTTTACCAATAGTTGCCCTGGAAGAATACGGTCTTTGAAGACTGTCAGAGCATTCTGTACAGCGAACATTTCTTTTTAATTGATATGCAGGTGCATCTGTCTCGGGTTCCATTTGCCCTGAATGCACTGCCCTGCCATGTGAGCCCTCCATGCATAGTCTGATGCGTCTGTTGTTAGGGATTGGGCGGCAGGGGGTAGAGTGAAAAGGAGTCCCTTGTTGTGGTAGCAGGCCTCTGCCACCAGAGGAACTCTGTCTTTATACAAGAAATGATAGAAATCATTGTTTTCAGATCCTGAGAATGTTGACACCATAGGCTTTTAAGATACCACTGGAGTTTCCTCATATGCAGTCTTGCATATGGAATTAGTAGAATGCAAGAGGCCAAAAACCCCAGAGCTTGCAGTATTTTCTTTGCAGATAGCTTGGGTTTTGTGGCCAATAGTTTGAAGTAGGTTGTCAAATAAACTTGTTTCTCCGGAGAGAGGAATGCCATCTGGGAAGTTGTGTTCAAGCTTGCTCCCAGGAATACAATATGTTGGCAGGGTACTAGGTGAGGTTTATTTTTGTTGATGGTGTACCCCAGTGAGGTTAGAAGTTTCTTTATGAATGCCAGGTGTTGTAATAGCAAGTCCTGGCTTTCTGCCTGAATCAGACAATCGTCCAAGTATGGGTAAATTTGAATATTTCTCTGCCTGCAAAATGCAATGGCTGGAGCTAGACACTTTGTGAACACCCTGGGAGCAGTAGATAAGCCAAAGGGAAGTGCAGAGAACTGAAAGTGCATGGAGCCCACCCTGAAACGTAGGTATTGTCTGCAGGATCCTCTTATTGGGATGTGCAGGTAAGCTTCCTTTAAGTCTAGGGTTGCCAGCCAGGCATCCTTGGCTAGCATAGGAAGAAGCTGTTGAAGAGTTAGCATTTTGAATTTTGGAACCACCAGAAAGGTGTTGAGAATGGAGAGGTCCAAGATAGGACACCAGGAGTTGTCTTTTCTGGGTACCAGAAAAAGTCTTCAATAAAAACCTTGTCCCCTTTGTTCTGCTGGGACAGGTTGAATAGCCCCGATACTGAGAAGAGAGAGAACCTGCTGTTGAGCTTCCGCCCATTAATTTGGGGATAGGTCTGTCCAACCATTTTGGGTTGGTAGTGTGTGGAAGTGGAATCTGTATCCTTGGGAAACTATGTGCAAAACCCATTTATCCTGGGTAATGAGTTCCCAGTTTTTTGCATGCAGGGTGAGTTTTCCTCCTAAGACGGCAGGTAGTAGAGCAGGGCTTGGAAGGTTTAAGGTTAAGTCATTGTGCCATTTTTCCATAGGGGGGTGGCTTACTACTCCCTGCTTTGGAAGTGGGAGCCCCTCACTGCTTAAATCTGTGCGTAGTCTGAGACTGTAGCCTAGGTGGTCTGCTGTTCCTGGGTTTGGACTGAGAAGGCCTGGAAGGGACTGGAAAGGACCAGTTCTTTGAAGGCCAATGCCTACTGAATCTGGGAGGCTGTACTTGTAGGAAATCTTTAACAGTTTGCATAGATTTAGCTTTTTCTTCCACCCTTTTTAGGCTGACTTCTGCTTTGTTGCCAAAAAGGCGGTCTTGGTTTAAGGGACCATCCAGTAATTTAGTTTTAACATGATCTGGCAAGTTTTGTTCCTTAAGCCAAGCATTCCTTTTAAGTACAGACCCAGTGACAGCAGCCCTGCAAGATGCTTCTAAAGCATCAGAACCACATTGCAAAGTATTTTTACCAACTTGTTCTGCAGAATGCATTACATCTTGCAATTCTATGTGTTCAGCACAGTCAGGAATCAACATAATTTTCTGTCTAAGTAGTCTCATAATATGCTGCTGATACTTTAACATATGAAACTAGCAATTTAAAGCCCTAATGGCCAAAGTAGCAGAAGTGCATACCTTCTTACCCCATCTGTCCAAGGCTCTAGAGTCTCTATCAGAAGGGGTAGGATTTTTGGCAGCAGTTGCCTTAATGCCTTTTGGTCCTTGGGAAATGGTCTCTGGATCCACAGAAGGATTCTTGAAGAGGAACTTGTGAGAGTCAGGTACTCTGTAGTACCTGTCAGGTTTTCTGGGAGCTGGAGGTAAAGTGTCTGGGATAAGGCTAGATTCCAAGAAAGCATCATCTACAATGTCCAAAACAGGAGGGATAGCTAAAGGCCTATGTTGAGGTAGGAGTAAGAATTCCCTAAGTCTCTTTTTGGACTCATAGTAATCCTGGCTTTCCCAGCGGAAATGCTCCCTAAGAGTATGTAAGGTTTCACCGAAAGAAAAATTTTCTGGAGGGGAAGCAGAGGGAATGGAATCCTCTGCATCAGAATCCTCATAAGTAGATAAGGGCAAATCCTGGTAATCAGAAGGAGCAGAAATATCAGATTCCTGATCAGAAGAATCAGAAAGAAAATCAGTTCTAGGTCTCTTAGAGGGGGAAGGCTGGCTTCCCCTAATTAAGGTAATAAGGTCTTCAGCCATTCTAAGCATTTGCTTTTGAGGCATATGGGCCTGAGCATGCGATTTGGTCATCTGTTTTCTAGGCGTAGTGCGAGTTTTTGGCCTGGATGAAAACAATGGCGTCAGTTTAATATGAATGTCTGTAGGCCTGAATATACCCTCAGAAGCCAGTGCCTGCACAGTGGCTCCGGACCCATCCAAGATAGAGACATCCGCAGGTTCCATAGTCGAAGAAGCATCTCGCGGTATACCGGACTCCGAATGGGTCTCAGTAGAGGCCAGTGAATCTGAAGTAGCGGGTATCAGGGGCTGCGAAAGCGCCTCACTGAGTACCGGTGGACTGGTGACTAGCTTAACAGAAGCATTGTTGGCAGTTTTGGACCTATGCAATCTGTCTCTGTCTTTATCCTTACTTTTTTTGGAGGATTGGTAGTCGGATGGCTTAACGAAGCCATTTCGGGGTACACAGATCGAGTATGAAAGTAAATGGCTGCAAAAATAGCCCGACGAATAGTTCTGGCATTGAACAAGGCACAAAACCGACAGCGAGGGGCGTTGTGGTCTGGGCCTAAACAGGGGATGCAGTAAGAATGAAAGTCTCTAAGAGGTATTTGCTTTCCACAGGTAAGACAATTGTTAACTTTCAATGACGTTGGTTAGAGCAAGAAAAAGGATCTCCAATTGGGGTACTTATCTTTTTTTGAAGACTTCAGGTCTGAAACTCGAAAACGAAAATTTCAGGAGTCGGCCAACCGGCACTTGCAAACTCTTTCTGCTTCGGGCACCGCATGTGAAGAAAGACTGATGTAATGGCATCGGCTGCATGCTTTATACCCCTGACGACAAGGAAGAAGCAACAGCATCCATCGCAGAAATCCGAAGACTCTGGTATTTGGGCTGGCTGAGGGCTACCTGCAGGCAGATAACCCAAATGTGATGACTGCAACATTGAAACACGAAGAACATCTAAGACAGCCTGAAAGAAAATCACCTAAAAAGGTAAAGACAGCATTGACTGGGAAGAATCCTCCAGCTGTTCAGGAAAAAGCAGTTCAAGTTCCAGCTTTGGTGCAAGACATGGCTTCCAGTAATCTAGAGGGCAAAATATGTCAAATGTGCTCACAGCTAATTAAAATAAGTGAAACACTGGAGCATATCAACTCAAATAACAAACGGCTGAAAAAATGGAAGAAACTTGAAACAAATATTCAGATGAACTGATAAAATGGCAAAATTAGAGCCTGAAATGAAGAAAAGGCTGGCTGATTATGACACTATTCAAGAAGAGATCTTTCAAAAAGTGGTACAATTATAGGACAGAGCATATAGGGAAAACCTGATATTTTCTGCTCTACCAGAGAACTAGAATGAACAGACTGTATTAATTTTATGAAGGCACAAATAAGCAACTGGACTGGTATGCCATAGCAGGAACTGTTAAATGAAAGGGCACACAATGTTCATGCACCAAACATGGCCATGAGAAAGCAGCCAAGACCTGCATTAGTAAAGATGCATAACTAACAGCTGAGAGTTGGCCCTGACAAAACTGTGGCAAAAGGCAAAGTATTAAAAGTTGGAGGAAAAAAGAGTGTTAAATGATTATTCAGCATGCCCCTGGCAGAAGACAATCAAATTTATACCAGTAATCAGGGAATGTCAAGAGGCAGATGAAAAATTCAAGCTAATGTATCCACCTGTTTTCAGAATACTTTTCCTGGAAGTTCAAAGTCATTTTTTGATACAGAACAGGCTAAGGAGGAAATACCAAAGTTTGTCCAAAAAAGTGAGCCATCAAGCAAAAGGGGACTTCTCATTCTTCTGAAAATAAACCATACAGAGAGACTTTGTCAGTGAAATATTATCCACCTGTTCCAAAGGAAAATGCTCAAGAGTCAAAGAAAAGGACAGGAGTTGACTAGAAGTGGAAGTACCTTGGAATTGAACCAAAATCTGGAGTTGGGAGATAAACACAAAAACGACCAGCAACACAGAAAGTAGTCAATAAATGTGAGACTGCAAAGCATCAATCGAATTTGTGAAATATGGCTGTATAAGGAAAAATGAAGAGAGTGTAATTTTGCTGACTTTATTAAACTTTCAGGGATCTGAAAGGCATTTGTTTCACTTCAGGTCATTAATGTTTTGAAGGACAATTTCTGTTCTTAAGAGTATGTCTATGAAACCATTCATGGTATAAACTGCATGTTTTACAGTAAAGCATTTTTAGTTCTATGCGATAAAGACAGTAAAATAAACAGATACCTTTGTCACTTTCTTTCTTCTTTTTGAGTATTAAGAAATGTAGGCATTACAATGCAAAAAGAAAAAAAAGCTAGACAAAAGTAGTTTTAAGTTAATGAGCTGTAATCTTGGGTTGCTGAGGTAGGGGATGGGGTACAAAAGTACACTGACCATAACATACGTAGAGCTGTTATGTTCTTTTCTTACTTTTGCACATGTGAATGCCCGGATTAAGAGCCTTGACTTATTCTAATAACATGTTTTAAGTGGAAATGAGTAAATAAGAGAACGATGAGTATAACAAAATTTTCATTCAGCAATAAATGTTTCAGCTTGTATTTAGAAGCCTGCAGCTGAGGACTACATTTTTTTCTCTTACATTTCCATGGTGACAAGCTGATAATAGGGCAATAAAATGCCAGAACACTAGTTTCTTTCAAGGCTAAATGCTAGTGGTTTCTGAAAACATATTATGCAGATACTCCATTATTTTCTCAAGCTATTTTTCACAGCTGGGAGGGAAATAAAGACAAAAAAGAACAAACACCAACTGGTGTAAGTAAAACTGCAGGTTATAACGTGCATTAGCATGGACAGCCTCAATTTTATGTTAATCAGGCCAGTGTAAGCAGCTAAATATATAAGACAACTGTTCCTATTAGGAGAGTTAAACTTCATTATTTGAAGATGTAGACAGCTGTGTGTGTTTTTATTAAGTTAACAGGCTGTGTGGGTGTTCTTTTTTTTTTTTTTTTGAGGGTTTTCATTATAACAAAAAGTCTTGCAAAATGTGACATAGGTTCCAATGTTGATAAGAAAAATAATGTATACAGGATTAATCTGCCAAACATTTGTAGGTGCATGCATCGCAAAATCTGAAAATAGATATTAAAAAAAAACTGTCACATAGAAATAATTACTTCTTTTCATAATGGAGACACTTTCCATATTACCTTGGAATAAGAAAGATGTCACAGATATAGACAAATTGAAGGAATATTTAAGAAATGCAGGGTGCAAATAGTAATAAGTTCAAAGGTGTTTACTAAGCTAACAACTACAAGGACCTTTTTAAGCCTAGCCATATATCCCATATCTCCGGCAAGTTTTGATACCCCTGATAAGTGTAAGCATGGGCCTGGGGAGTTCCTATCGTGATCGAAAATTGTAAACGGCGAATGTGTATTGAGCGAACCCGATTGGTTGAAACATCGTGCACGTAACACAGAAATCGCCATAGGGAATATTTTCCCTTTACTTCAATGCAGTGCGATCTCAGAGCAGGAATATTTAAGTAGCGGGGGTGTGGGGGGTGCAGGGGGGCTTGCCCCCCTGCCTACAGCATTTAGGTAAGTATAGTTTTTTATTTTTATTTTTTATTATATTTTCAAAATTTCAAACATCGCTCATATGGTGCCGACCATATGGTGTTCGATGTTTGAAACTTTCGAAAATATAATATAGAACCGGGCCTGGGAGATGAATCATTTATAGGTTATCTGTGTCCATTAGAGACATAGGTGTCAAACTGACGAATTTCCGGTTTCCCATCCAATTTTCCAAGTTGCAGTTGAACTGGGTTAGGGAGGAACTCTGCTTCACATGGATGGGGAGCTGGTTGCATAGACGGGGTAGTCTCTGGAATACATACCTATCTTTCCAGCAGGTACTATTTATATCACAGGCAAGGTTTAAGTCTTCAGAACAGGTAATTCTGGTGCTGTTTGTTTTAGGGATATGTAGGCAGTCCAGAGTGGGGTCTGACAATGCCCTGTATGCCAGGCATAGACCTCCCCCCCTCAAAAGCCTGCAGGAGACAGAATACAGAGATAAGGCCTTGAGCCAGTCTGCATAGGACATTTTAATTATGCCCTGTATTGTTTTAGTGAGGAACCAATGTGGACGTTACAATTGTTGGATATGCCTTGTTAGGTATATACCAAAGGGGGCATTATACTCAATGACATGTCTGATGAATGCCGAATACAGTGGAACAATGACCTCCTTGGACTTAGATGCCATACCTTGGGTTACAAGTTGCACACCATAGAATGACTTCCTCACCATTGTAGACACATGATAGTCAAAGGCTAGATTACTATCTATGCATGTCTCTAAGTCCTAGACTACTGGGTCAGCACTAAGGGGTGTGTTGTCAATATGACAGTTACCAGGGATAAATGACTTCCCAAAGGACACTTAAGCATTTCTTGGCATTTAGGTTTAGTCCATGGCTTTGACACCAGTTGTTTGTCTATGTCAGCGCCTCCCGGAGAACATTTGCGTCAGTGTGAGATTCAATGACAGCTCATAATTTGCAATCATCTGCAAATTTAGTCAGCCAGAGACCACTGACATTGGCCTTGACTTCTGAGAAGTAAATGCCAAAACGATGCGGTCCAAGGACTGATCCCTGAGGAACTCCACTTGTGACTGGCCTCTTTGTTGAGGTGGACTCACCAATTCTGACTTCCTGAGTCTTGTCTGTGAGCCAGATGACTATCTGCCGGGTGACATATGGGTTTTTACCTAACCTCTTGAGCTTGTCAACAAGGCCCGAGTGGGGTATTTTGTCAAATGTCTTGGCCAGGTCAAGGTAGGCAGTGTGAACGATTCTGCCATCATCCATTGCTTTGGTGACCTTCTCAAAGAAGTCCACCAGGTTGAATATGCATGATCTGCCCTTGATGAAACCAAACTGGGTTGAGTCCAGTGTATGGATGTTTACTAGAACTCTGTTGATCATCTCCATGACAACTCTTTCAATGGCTTTACATATAAGACTAGTGGGACTTATAGGTTTGTAGTTTCCAGGGTCTGTAGATGGCCTACCTTTGTGCAGAGGGATGACTGTTGACTTTCTCCATTCATGATGCATGAAGCCTGTTTGGAGGCTACAGCTAAATAGTAATTCCAGAGGCCCTGATAGGTCATGTTTCATGCTATTTAGAAGGCATCCTGGGATATTGTCTGGGCCCACTGATGCAGAGTTCTTCGTCTTACAGCATTAAGGACCTTTTCCCTAGTGATAGTGGGGGGAGTTGTATTTAATATTTCCTGAGGGAAGGTTGAAGGGTAAAGTTGGAGCTGAATTTATCATCCAGGAGGTTTGCTATATCATCTGGCTCAGTCTAGATGTCTCCCTTTACAATGAGTTCTGCACACAATTGTGTATTGCCTTTGAGGTTGCGGACATAGTTAAAGAATGCTTTGTGGTTGTCCTTGGCTTGGGAAGCCAAACTTACCTCAAATTTGGCTTTGGTAGACTATTTGTCCTCTGAGTTGTTTGTTTAGTTTGAGTGTGCTTTTATCCTGCTGGGTGCTGCACCTCTTAATTTTTTGCCATGATTTTCTTCCTCCTGTTATACAGCTACAGGAGATGCATCTGAAAAAAATGGGCATATAAATTTGATAAAGAAAGGATTCAAGGACTGATATTCAGTGGAATGTCAGGGACAACGGAAAATAGAAGTACTTATAAATTGCTACAGGAGCTCCAACAGTGATAGAACATGAAGAAGATAATAATGGAAGATTTGTGGTAGTAATGGGCTACTGGCAAGGGAGAGTTATGCTGGCATGTATTAATTTCCACCTTAAACTGCTATTATGTAGCTTTAAAAATATTTGTGAGAAATAATCAGCTTTAGCAGGGAATATTACTTATAGCTAAGGAATGGAAGCTTATAAGGACGTATCTGGGGGGAGCTAAAAGGGAAAATGTAACAAAAGAGGGTAGATTTCTGAAGAAAATGACAGTATTTTGCATGGAAGACATGAGTTTAGTAGTAGGAACTCACAGAATTTACACATTACTCCCAATACAACTGGACTAGACAGAAATTCTATTTTATAGGAACATGTGCATTTAATTGAGAACTCTGACAGATATTTATTAACTATTTGAGAACATGCACCAATAGTTACTAAAATAAAAAATACAGGATAATGAAGTAAAGATGAGACACTGGTGCTCCCGCACCTATTTGTTAAAAAGAGAGAAATTAAAAGAAATGAGAGTGGAAGTTATTAGGGAAGACTGAAAGTACTCCAGAAGTTATAATTAAGTCAGTAGGATGAAATGAAAGTGGAGTTTAAAATAAAGAAATAAAAGAAAAGGTATAGTGTTAGGTAGTAACAAGAATTATTTAGAGGGGGCTGACAGGTCAGAGTATTGCAGAATAAGAGGAATGTCACAGAACAAGAGGAGGGGAAATTGCAGAGTGCTCATGAGAGAACAATGGAGTACCTGGATAATATGCATGAGTTTAGAAGGACTGCTTTTAAGCAACATTTTTTTGATAATTCCAGAGAACAAAAATGTCTGGCACAAAAACTTAGGCAACAGAATGTAGAAAGAGTTCTTCTCAAATTTAGGATGCCTATAACAGGAAAAATAACCAAAGTTCTTGTTGAGGTGTTAGAAATATTTAGGTAATTTTTATGAAACTTTATATAAAGTAGAGAAAACTGGAAATCAAGAAAAAGCACAAGAGGAAATATTTATTGGTAAACTTAAAATATGCCAAAGTTAGAGGTAGATGAGGCTGAACAATTAACAGTTAAGATAAGAGGAGATGAGATAAAATGGTGATGTATAACCAATATGCAGGAAAGTCTCCAGGAACAGACATTATTTTGGTGGAAGTTTATAGGCTACAAGGGAAGAAAGTGACAGGGGACCTGGAAGTTTTCGTTTAACAGTATTTTAAAAGGAGGTGACGCACCAACATCCAGGAAAAAAAGCTGTAGTTGTTCTAATACATAAAGATGGTAAAGATCCATTGGTTCCAGCTTCACAAAGGCCCTTTCAATTCTCAGCCATTACTATAACATGTTTATGTCTATAACGGATAAAAGAATGGTAAAGGTGTTACCAAAACTGATAGATATTTTTCAATTTGGTTTTGTGGCGAGAAGGCAAACATTTGACAACATTAATAGAACAATGATGATCCAGAGGGAAGCAAAATGTAAGAAAATAATGCTGTTTTTGGCGGGTCTTAATGCACAGAAAGCACTTGACCGAGTAAGCTGGGATTTTATGAGTAGGGCAATGGATGCGCTTGCATTTCCTGATCCAATAAGAAGGTTAATTAAGAGGACATATCAGGGATTGGAGGCAAAAATTAAAGTGGTAGGGTTACTCTCTGATTTGTGTCAGAACTGAGGAACTAGGCAAGGGCATCTTCCTTTCTTTTTATTTGCATTACATTTACTGACAAAGAAAATAAGTAACACAGAAATTCAAGCATATAACTGGTATGGTATTCAAGAACAGTTGGCTTTATTTGCAGATGGTATTATTTTGTACCAGACAGAACCAGAAAAAGGACAACTCAGTGTTGTAGAACATTTTGAAAAAGTTCTGGGTATTTTTCGGGATATAAAATTAAAGAAGATAAAACAAAGGCTATAACTGTAAGCTACATACCTATAGATAATTTGGTTCAGCAATACCCATACTTAAGAAGACATGACAAAATGAAGTACTTAAAGGAGTATGGATTAAAATTATTCTGTTAAGGCAGCTAAGGATATGTAGGAAGAGACTAAATAAAAACCGGGAGCTCTTGCTTATGGATACGGACAGCAGGATACAAGCAGTAAAAGTTTTCATTTCTTTAGTTTTATACACTGGTCAGGCATGTTTTTATCAGCAGAGGAGAAGCTGCAGACAGTAATTAATAAAGAGTTGAAGGATTTTGTCTGGGTAGGTAATAGGGCAAGAGTAAAGTGGAAAAAGTTGATCTATCCAATAGAACAAGGAGGTTTAGGATTACCTGATTTGAAGGGATATTTTAGAGCTACACAATTAACACTCTTCTACATAATATAAGCAGAAATCTATAAAGTGGAAAAGGACTATGATGAAGTGGGTGAGATAATTCAAGAAATAAGAAAAAAATGGTATTTTGGATGCAGATTGCTACAGAAAATATTAGCAGTCATGCAGATTTTGATAAAGTAGCAGAAAATATACTAAGAAAGTACAGTTGTATACACTTAAATGCAGATGTTCAAGTATATTCACTGTTGCAGTCCTGACTTACAAGATTTCCTGCTTTGGAAGCCCTTGGTTGCCCAGACTACCAGAGTAAAAAAAAAAATAACACCTCTCTGGGATAGAGGACGCCCCACCCTGATGTCAGTATGGTTGTGAATAAAAGGAGCCAGCCAATGCCATGACATCAGTTTTTTTCTTGCCCTTAGAAGGTAGGAGCCCCATAGATGAACTTTAAGCAAGGGACAAGGTTAGAGGAAAGGAAGCCTGTAGGGCATCCCTGCAGAAGGTCCTCTGGAAGAGAAGGACAGAGAAATAAGTCATTACTGTAAGGAGAACAGGGGAATTGGAGGGAGGGAAAGAAGACTGCAACAGTGAACACACTTGAACATCTACATTCATGGTAAGTGCACACAACTGTACTATGTTCTTCGTGTTTCACTGTTGCAGTCCTGACTTATGGGTTGATTCCCATAGCTGAGATGAGGGTGGTAGGTGCCTTAAGGAGAAGAGAAGATATCCTTCAAGATGGCAGCAGCAAATCCTGTACTGTTCTTGAATGCTGACAGGTGATAACGCTTGGTAAAGGTATGCACTGATGACCAGGCAGCTGCTTCCAAAATGTCTTTGGTAGGTACTCCCCCTCAGGAATGCAGTGGAGGTAGAAGTGGCCCTGGTTGAGTGGGTCCTAACAGATTCAGAAGGCTTTTTGCCGTGGTAGGTGTAACAAAAGAGAATACAGTGGGAGATCCACTTGTAGATAGTCTGGAGACTGGTTTTCCTTCAGAGCCCAAGGCAAAGGAAAGAAACAACTGTTCTGATTTTCTGAAAGTTTTAGTTCTGTCAAGGTAGCAGCAAAGTCGCTTGTGTACATCCAAGTAGTGAAGAATTCTTTCCCCCTGGTTCTGTGGTTTAGGGAAGAAAGCATGCAACTGTATGGCTTGGTTCAGGGACGTGTCTGTGACCATGAGGGCTTGCAACTCACAGACCCTTATGGTCTGAGTTGATAGCAGGTAAAAGGGCAGTGTTCTAGGTCAAGAATTTTTAAATCAGTGGAAGCAGCTGGTTCAAAGAGGAGTAAGGTAAATTTTTCTAGAATAAAGTTGAGGTCCCAAAGAGGAGTGGGCTGTCTCCTGGGAGGTCTGACGTGCAGCACTCCTCTAAAGAACTGTTTCATTAGCAGGTGGGAAAAGATAGGAGGAAGAGTAGGGATGTGGGCTGAAATGGCAGAAATGTGTATCTTAATGGAAGAAAAGGATAGGACTTTGTCTACCAAGTTAGCCATGTAGTCCAAAATGGCTGAAATGTTGGTCGAGAGAAGGTTGAGGCCTTGCTGCTGACACCAAACAAAGAATCATTCCCACTTGGCAGAGTATGTATTCCTGGTACTGGGCCTTCTAGATTCTTTCAGGACATTAAGCACCTGACTACTCGGGTAGTGCTCAGGGTAGAATTTTGATGAATTACCCAGGCTGAGAGTTTGAGAGTTTGTAGGTTGAGGTGCAGGAGCATTCCCTTTGTATGAGTCAGCAGACCCACTCTCTGAGATAAATGCCAAGGTTTTTCTTTGGTTAAACTCAGCAGCAGGGGGTAGCATTGCTGCCTGGGTCAGTCTGGGGCTATCAGGAAGACCAGAGGTCCTTCTTCCCTGATTTGTTGGAGTACCCTTGGAAGGTGAGGCAGGATCAGAAATACACAAAGAAATAGGTGGCTCCAGAGGAAAGAGAAGGTGTCTGTCCCTCTAGGCTGTATTAAGTTTGCTCCTGGAACAGAATCTTTTTAGCTGACCATTTTCGTCAGTGGCAAAGAGGTCAACTTGAGGGGATCTGCATTTCTGGACTATGCTAAGAAATATTTCCTGATGCAGCTGCCACACAAGGGGATCCATTAAGTGTCTGCTGAGGCAGTATGCTACAGTGTTCTGAGGTCCAGGAAGGTACTGATCCATCAGGTGCAACCCCAAAGCATCGGCGGTCTCCCAAATCTGCACTGCCAGCCAGCAAAGAGGGTAGGAGTGGGTGCCCCTTGTTTATGTACCACATGACTGTTGTGTTGTCTGTTTTGATAAGTAGCACCCCTGGTTTCCAGTCATCCTTGAAGGCCACCATGCCCTTCTGTACTCCCATCAATTCCTTCCAATGTATGTGCTTGTGTCTGAAATGTTCTTCCCATTTGCCCTGGGACAGCAGGTGCTGGAAATGGGCTCCCCAGGCTGTGTCTGATGCATCTGTGGTTATGGTTTGGCCCTGAGGGATGAACCTGAAGGGGAGACCCTGTTTCTGTGCATATGCTCGTGTCCACCAAACCAATTCCTCCCTGAGGCAGTGAATTAGCTGGATTTCCATCTCCAGGATCTGAGAGTGCTGGTACCACTGAAGCTTTCTCATGTGTAGCCTGGCCATAGGGATCATTAACATACAAAATGCCATGTAGCCCAGTGCTATGAGGACTTCCCTGGCTGAAAGGCAGTGCCTCCTGCATAATGTCCTGGAAGTACTGGGTTAAGAAGGAAGTCTTGTCCAGGAGAAGGAAGGCCTTCTGGAGGGAGGAATCCAGCAGAGCTCCCAGGAAAACTATCCCGGTGGAAGGGTTTGTGTTGGATTTGCTGAGGTTTATGGTGAACTCTAGGGAAGACAGCAGGGTCTGGGTGAAGGTCAGATCCTTGAGGAGCTTTGACTGACTAGTGGTTTGAGTGAGGCAGTCATCCAGATAAGGATAAATTTGGATGCCTCTTGTTCTACATAAGGCAATCACACGGGCCAAACATTCTGTGAATACCCTGGGAGCAGAAGACAAGCCAAAGGGAAGTGTACAGAATTGAAAGTGACTGGTACCTGCTCCGAAGTGAATAAAACTTCTGCAGGCTTCATCTATAATAATGTGTAAGTAGACATCTTTCAGGTCTAAGGTGACCATTAGAGTGAGGAGTGATCATGGGAAGAAGCTTTTGAAGAGTAAGCATTTTGAATTTTGGAACTAGGAGGGACTGATTCAGGATGGACAAATCCAGGATAGGGCAACAGCAGCCTTCTTTCCTGAGGACTAGGAATAGCCTGGAGTAAAAACCCTGGTGGACAGGTAATGGTTCCACACAGCCCTGAGAGAACAGGTTGTGAATCGGAGAAATGGCTTCTGCTCTCTGGTTTTGTGGCACAACAGGGTATCCTAAGAATCTTAATGGTTCTTTGAAAGTCAGCTTGTAGCCATTTCAGATTACTTCCAGAATCTACTTGTCGGAGATAATGAGGGCCCAGTTTTCCTCGAAGAGGGAGTCTTCCTCCTATCTTGTCTGGGGTTGGAGTGGGAGGTGGGGGAAAAGTCATTGCCAATCTCTGCTAGGGACCTGTGGCCTAGAACTCCCCAGCCTGGGTTTTTCTGAGTTCCACAGCTTTACCGTCTGAGATTGCTGCTTCTGTATACAAGGTCCTTCTCTTCAGGTTTTTCTCTGACTGGATTTTGATTGGGAGGGAAAGGACCAAGGCTTAGTAGGAAAATTCCTACTGAAATTAGGTGGCTAGACTGGAAGTCTTTGACCGTTTGCACGGATTTTGCTTTATCCTTCATGTTTAATACAGCCTCAGCCTTTGGTCCAAATAGGGAGTCCTTATCCAGGGTAGTAGTTTAGAATGGACAGTTTGGGTAATGTCTGTTCCCTAAGCCAAGCATGCCTTCTCATGACCCAGCCAAAGACAGCAGCTCAGGTAGATGTCTCTAGGGAATCATGTCTGCAGTACAAGAACTGCCTAGCGACCTGGGAACTGGAATGGCAGAGATCTAGCAATTCCTGGGAGGTGTTCTTATCCTCCAGGGAGAATAACTTTTGCTTCATTTTTTTTCCAAAATAATCTGCTGGTATTTTATATGGCATTGGCAGCTGATGGGCCTCATGGCCTGGTTAGAGGAAGTGTGTCCGTAGGTAATGGGTTTTTAGAAGTACTAGCCCAAACTCTTTTGGGGCCAGGAGTGACAACCTCTGGGACAGCAGAGGGGTTTTTATAAAGGAATTTATGAGAGTCCAGGACCCTGTAAAACATGTCTGGTTTACGAGGGACTTGGGGCGGGTGAGTCCGGGTTGGGAGAAGATTCCATGAAGACATCTTTTACCACTCCAGAACTGGAGGGATAGCCATGGGTTTGTGTTGTGGGAGGTCAAGGAACTCCCTGATCTTCTTTTTAGAATGGGGGTATTCCTGTGCATGCCACTGGGAAAAATCTCTCGGCATGCAGTGTCTCCCCAAAAGTAATGTCCTCAGGGAGTGAAGCAGAAGCCAAAACCTCTTCTGAATCAGAATGCTCAAAGGAAGTAAGGAAAGGTTCTTCTTCAAGGACAGAGTCGTCCTGATCAGAGCCTTCATCTGAACCAGGCGGTTCTGAAAAGGCGTCAGGAGTAGGGTTTCTCTTCCTTTTTCCCTGATGAAGATTCGGAGGGGGGGGGTTGTCTGCCTCTTACTAAAGAAATAAGGTCCCTGGCCAACCTGACCAAATCCTGCTTAAATACCTGCGGGGTAAGAGCCGGTAGGCCTAGGCACAAGACGTGAGGCCAAACTCTTTTTAGGTGTAGCTTTGGCCTTGGGCCTTTACACTTCCACTACTCTGATGCCAATCTCTTTGAAAGAGACAACCATGTTGGCAGATGACCCAAAGGGACGTCATTGGTTGTAGATTGTTGGTATGCAAGGACACCCTGTCTTTATGGAAAACCAAAAAGGGAGGCGAAGCAATTAGGGCCTGGAGCTCAGACACATATCTGGCTGAAGTAATAGCTAGTACAAGTACAGCTTTCCAGGAACAATGTTGAAGGGATGCTGATGAAGCTGGCTCGAAAGGGGGAAGAGTACAAAATTAAGATCCCAGGTAGGAGGGATAGGTTTCCTGGGAGATCTAATGTGAAGAACACCTTTAAGAAATTGCTTAGTCTCAAATCTGCTAGCTAGGGGGGGGTTGAAGCACACAAGCAGAAAAAGTTTGCATATGGGGCTTCACTAAAGAGTAGGCCAAGCCAGCACTGAGCAATTCACACAAATAGGATAGAAAAGTACAGTTATGTACACTTACCATAAATGTAGATGGTCGAGTGTATTCACTGTTGCAGTCATTACATTTGGGTTATCTGCTTGCAGGTAGCCCTCAGTCGGCCTGATTAACAAAGTCTTGGGTCTTGCGTCGGTTGCTGTCCCTTCTTCCATGACGTCAGGTCATCAGGGGTATAAAACATGCAGCCGACACCATTACATCAGTTTTTCTTGCCCCAGATGTCAGGTGCCCCCCTAATGGGAAGCAATTAAACATAAAAGCACAAAGATAAACCGCCAACAAAAAAGTAAATACACCAAAAAGGCTTTTAAGCATAGTAAAGGAAAGTAGAGGTATAGCCAAAAGAAGTTAGGGGGCTGGAGGGAGGGTAACCAGGACTGCAACAGTGAATACACTCAAACATCTACATTTATGGTAAGTGTACACAACTGTACTATGTTCTTCATGTTTCACCGTTGCAGTCATTACATTTGGGTAGATTCCCAAAGCTATGGTTGGGAGGAGGAATTTATACAGCATTAGGGCCTGCTATAAGGCCCTGCAAGACCGCAGTGGCAAAGCCAGCTCTGGATTTAGAGAACATTGGCAAATGATAATGCTTGGTGAAAGTATGTACAGAACTCCAGGTAGCAGCTTCTAGGATGTCCCTGGTAGGAACGCCTCTGAGAAAGGTTGTAGAGGTAGATGCAGCCCTGGTGGAGTGAGGTCTGATCCCCTGGGGGATAGGTTTTCCATGGTGCTTATAGCAGAAATGAATGCAATGGCTTATCCATTTAGCAATGGTTTGCTTTGAAATAGCCTTCCCCTCTGCCCCTGCAGCAAATGCCACCAGCAGTTGTTCAGATTTCCTTTGAGGTTTAGTCCTGTCCAAGTAGAATCTAAGTTGTCTGGTGCACATACATCTAAGGAATGCAGTATCCATCCCCCTTTATTCTGTCGATTGGGATATAAGGTTGGCAAATGAATGGACTGATTAAGAGCCACGCTGGATACCACCTTGGGCATGAAGGATGGATTGGTTCTGAGGGACACCCTGTCCGCATGAAGGATGATGAAAGGCTCCACTGCCATAAGGGCCTGTAATTCAGATACCCTTCTAGCTGAAGTGATTACTAAAAGGAAAGCTGTTTTCCAAGAAATAAATTTTAAGTCTGCAGTAGCAGCTGGCTTGAAAGGAAGTAGAGTGAGTTTCTTCAAGACAAAGTTAAGGTCCCAGGCTGAGGTTGGAGCTCTCTTGGGTGCTCTCAAATTTTTGGCCCCGCTGAGGAACTGCTTGAGCAATGGATGAGAGAAGAGGGGAAGTTCTGTGTTATAATGAGCTGAAATGGCTGGGGCATGGATTTTAATGGAGGAAAAAGACAGGCCCTTGTGAATCATCTCAGTTAAGTATTGTAAAATCTGAGGTAAATTGGGCGCTGCTGTGCTCATACCTTGAGATTGGTTCCAGGCACAGAATCTTTTCCATTTTTCAGCATAAGATTTTCTAGTACTAGGCCTCCTTGCTTCTAAAATTATATCCATCACAGGTTTGCTGAGGGATGGTAAAGGAGAGATTAAGTAATTAGCCAGGCTGTAAGGTTCAGTGTTGGAAGCTGAGGGTGCAGAATCTGGTTCTCCTGCTGAGACAGCAGGGAAGGAGTATGAGGCAGGTGCCATGGCGATAATCATGAGACAGTGCGTAGGAGGGGGTACCAGTGTTGGTGCGGCCAATCTGGAGCAATCAAAATCATCCTTGGTTTGTCCTGTTTGACTTTAGTAGTACTTTGGAGAGCAGAGGCAGCGGAGGGAAGGCATAGACTGATAGGTTTTTCCAGCTGAAGGACAGAGTATCCACTTTTCAGGCTTGTTTGTGGAGAGTCCTTGTGCAAAATTTGTCTAATTGGTAGTGATAGGGAAAGGCAAACCGGTCTATATCTGGGTTCCCCCATTTGCTTGTCAACATGTTAAAAATCCTTGGTTCCAGTTTCCACTCGTGTGGGTCCATGAGGTTTCTGCTTAGTCCGTCTGCCAGTGTATTTAATTTTCAAGGCAGGAAGTGAGCTTGTAGGCGCACTTGGTAGCTCAAGGCTGTGTTCCACAATGCCATGGCTGGTCTGCAGAGGGGGTAAGAATGTGTACCCCCTTGCTTGCTTATGTACCACATAACAGTGATGTTGTCAGTCTTTACCATTAGTTGTCCTGGAAGAATGTGGTCCTTGGAAGGCTGTCAGAGCATTCTGTACAGCTAATATTTATTTCTGATTGATATGCAGGTGCATTTGACTTGGGTTCCATTTGCCCTGAATGCACTTCCCTGCCAGGTGAGCCCCCCATGCATAGTCTGATGCATCTGTTGTTAGGGTTTGGGCGGCAGGGGGTGGTGTGAAAGGCAGTCCCTTGTTTTGGTGGCAGGCCTCTGCCCAACAAAGGAACTCTAGGCGTAGGCAAGGTATGACAGGAATCATTGTTTCTAGGTCCTAAGAATGTTGACACCATAGGCTTTTTAGATACCACTGTAGTTTCCTCATATGCAGTCTTGCATATGGAATTAGAAGAATGCAGGAGGCCATGAACTCCAAGGCTTGCAGTATTTGACTTGCAGATAGCAGGGTTTTTGTGGCCACTTGTTTGAAGTAGATTGCCAAATGAATTTGCTTTTCTGGCATGAGGTAAGCCATCTGGGAAGTTGTAGTCAAGCTTGCTCCCAGGAATATAATTTGACGACAGGGTACCAGGTGTGATTTCTTTTCATTTATGGTGTACCCCAGACAAGTTAGAACCCTTTTTACAAAGGCCAGATGATTCAAAAGTAGGTCCTGGCTTTCTGCCTGAATTAGACAATCGTCCAGGTATGGGTATATTTGAATATTTCTTTGTCTGCAAAATGCAATAGGTGGAGCTAGGCACTTTGTGAATACCCTGGGCTCTGTAGATAAGCCAAAGGGCAGAGAAGTGAACTGATGGTGCGTGTAGCCTGCTTTGAAACGTAGGCATCTTCTGCAAGATTTCCTGATTGGGATGTGCAGGTATGCTTCTTTTAAATCTAGTGTTGCCAACCAGGCATCTTTGCCTAGCATAGGAAGTAATTGGTGAAAAGTCAGCATCTTGAATTTTGGAATCTCCAAAAAGGTGTTTAGAGTAGACAGGTCCAGGATAGGACATGAAATGTCTTTTCTGGGTACCAGGAAAAGTCTCGAGTAGAAACCTTGCCCCTTTTCTTCTACTGGTACCAGTTGAATAGCCCCCATGCTTAAGGGAGAAAGTATTTGTTTTTGGGCCTCTGCCCACTGATTTGGGGGTAGGTCCGGCCACAATCTTGCTGTTGGCAACATGTGGAAGTGAAATCTGTATCCCTAGGACACTATATTTAAAACCCATTTGTCCTGGGTAATGAGTTCCCAATTCTTTGCATGAAGAGCAATCTTTCCCCCGAAAGGGGCAGTCAGTTGACAAGTGCTTGGAAATTTTAAAAGGAAGTCATTGAGACAGTTTACCATAGGGAGGTGTCTTATTATTCCCAGCCTTGGAAGTGGCGGCCCCCCACTGCTTAGTTCTGTGAGTTCACTGGGACTGAAACCTGGGGTTTTTGCTGTGTCTGGGTTTGGCTTGAGAAGACCTGGAAGGGGCTGGAAAGGACCAATTCTTAGAGGGCCAGTGCCTACTAAACCTAGGAGGCTGAACTTGTAAAAAATCTTTAATAGTTTGTATAGATTTAGCTTTATCTTCCATCTTTTTAAGAACTTCCTCAGCATTGTTGCCAAACAGACTGTCCTGATTTAAAGGAGCATCCAAACAACTTAGCTTTAACATGATCAGGCAAAGATTGCTCCTTAAGCCAAGCATGCCTTCTGAGCACAGACCCAGTAACAGCAGCCCTGCAAGAGGCCTCCAATGAATCAAAACCACATTGTAAAGTATGTTTTCCAACTTGTTCGTCAGAATGCATTAAATCCTGTAATTCTTTATTTTCCACACAGTCAGGAATCAACATTTTCTGTTTAAGCAGTCCAATAACATGTTGCTGACATTTTAACATATGAAACTGGCAGCTTAAAGCCCTAACGGCCAAGGTTGCAGAAGTGTAAACCTTCTTTCCCCATCTATCCAGCACCCTGGAGTCTCTATCAGAAGGGTAGGATTTTTATCAGTAGAAGCCTTAATAATGCCCTTGGGCCCCTGTGAAATGGTCTCTGGATCTAAAACAGGATTTTTGAAAAGGAACTTGTGGGACTCAGGGACCCTGTAGTATCTGTCAGGTTTTCTGGGAGCAGGAGGCAGGGAATCAGGGGCTAAACTAGATTCCGAGAAAGCATCATCAACAATGTCTAGTACAGGGAGGAATAGCTAAAGGCCTATGCTGAGGTAGGAGAAGGAAATCCCTAAGCCTCTTTTTTGAATCAGAAAAATCCTGGCTTTCCCAGTGGAAATGCTCCCTTAGAGTATGTAAGGTTCCCCCAAAATAGAAATCCTCAGGGGGGGAAGCAGAGGGAATAGAGTCCTCTGCATCAGAATCCTCATAAGTAGGTAAGAGCAAATCCAGAAAATCAGAAGAGTCAGAAAAAAACAGAATCCTGATCAGAAGATTCATAATCAACTTCAGTCCTAGGCCTCTTAGAAGGGGGGTGGCTACCCCTGATTATAGTTATTAGATCTTCAGCCATTCTTATCATTTGTTTTTTAGGCCTAGAGGCCTGAGCATGTGGCCTGGGCATTGGTTTTTTAGGCATGGATCGAGATTTAGGCCTAAGTAAAGAAGGAGGCGTTGGTTTAATATGCAAGTCCGTAGGCCTGAATACACCTTCAGAAGCCGATGCCTGCACAGCGGGCTCAGGACACATCCAAGGTAGAGACATCCACGGGTTCCATAGTTGAAGCATCTCCCTGCATACCGGACTCCGAATGGGTCTCAGTAGAGGCCTGTGAATCAGAAGTAGCGGGTATCAAGGGCTGCGAAAGCGCCTCACTGAGTACAGACGAACTGGCGACTGGCTTAGGAGACGCATTGTCGGCAGTTTTGGACCTCGGCGGCCTCTCTCTATCTTTATCTTTGCATTTTTTCGGAATCCCGGTAGCTGAATGGCTAACCGACGACATTTCTAGATAATTAAACCGAGAACCAAAATATTTAGAGGCGACAATATACTGACAACAGATTGTACGCTGACTAAATAAAGCACAAAACAGACAGCAAGGTACGTCGTGGTCAGGGCCTAGGCAAAGAATACAGTATGAATGAAAATCTTTATGAGGTATTTGCTTTCCACAAGTAATGCAATTATTAACTTTTACTGACATCAGTAAGGAGCAAGAAAAAGTTTCCCCAATGGGGTACTTAGCTTCAGTTGAAGACTTCGGTTCTGAAACTCGAAAATGAAAATTTCAGGAGTCAGCCGACCGGCACTTGTGAACTGCTTCTGCTTCGGGCACCGCACGACAAGAAAGACTGATGTAATGGCGTCGGCTGCATGTTTTATACCCCTGGCGACCTGACATCATGGAAGAAGGGACAGCAACTGACGCAGGACCCAAGACTTTGTTAATCAGGCCGACTGAGGGTTACCTGCAAGCAGATAACCCAAATGTAATGACTGCAACAGTGAAACACGAAGAACATCAAGGGGACTTCCACTGATAGTGGATCCTGGTTTTGTGAGAGGCACCAAAGTGGAAAACTCTTCCACCTGGACAGCTAAGATTTTCTGGTACTGGGTTTTCTGGCCTACTGCAGGACCCTAAGCACATCCTCAGAGAACAGGTGTCTAAAAGAATTAAAACCCTATCACCCACACAGTCAGCCTGAGGGTAGACAAGGGAGGATGGCTGAGAGTTCCTTTGTCTTGTGTGAGAAGGTCCACCTTGTGAGGTAACTTGTGGTGAATGCCCTTGGCTAAAAGCAGGAGAAGAGGGAACCAATGTGGTCTTGGCCAAAAGGGAGTCACAAGCAAGAGTTTTGATTTATCTTGATGAATTCTGAACATGACTTTTGTAATGATTGGAAGGGGGGGCATACATACAGAAACATCCCCTTCCAAGAAATTGAAAGGGACAGACCAGAGGGTGTGGAACTCTGGTACAAAACTGTGGAAGTTGTCTGTTCATGGGGGAGGCAAAGACATCAACTTAAGGTATACCCCATTGGTATCCATCCATGCATGGGACTGTGTTAGGGACCTGATCAAGGTGTCTGCCAAACAATTCTGGTTAGATGGAATGTACACTGCCTGAAGAGTCACCCAATATTGGACTGCCAGCTTCCAAACCTGGAGTGCCAGCTTGCATAGTATGTGGGATTAGGTCCCCCCCCAGTTCACATACCAGAGGACAGTCATATTGTCTGTTAACAGTTTCAAAGGTCCTGGGAGGAACAGAGTATGAAAAGGTCTGAATGGCTAGCAGCAGCACCCTCATCTCCTTTACACTGATGTGCTCCCTTTGTTGACAGGGGGACAATACCTCTTGAGCTTTCAAGTTTCTGAAAGGCGCCACCCAGCCTACATCCGAAGGGTATGTGAACAGCACTTGGACTGGTGAGAGAGGGTGCAAGGGGTGTCCTGGGTTGAGAGACGCTTGTTGGTTCCACCACTGTAGTTCCCTCTTCAGACAGGTGATGAGAGGAATTTTGAAAGTCCAGAGGATGCAAATGCTGCATCCAAACTGACTTTAGGAACCACTGGAATTTTCTCATGTGAAGTTTTGCCAAAGACAGCAATGGAATACTGGAGGTCATGAATTCCAAGACCCCGAGGAACACTCTGGCTGAAATGTGGTGAAGAGGCAGAAGGTTTTTGAAGCAGGATGTGAGGTCTTGTGCCTTCTGAGGAGATAGACTCTCATGAGGTCTCTGTCTGAATTCTGCACCCCAGGAAGATGTGATCCTGAGAGGGAAAGAGAATAGATTTTTTGTAGTTTATGGTGAATCTCAGACTTTGTAGAAGAGAAACAGCAAAAAGGATGTTTTGCTCCAAGATCTCTGGGAAGGTTGCCACAAAGAGATCATCGTTCAGGTAAGGGAAACCGTGAATGCCCTGAATCCTGCAGTAGGCAATCACAGGGGCTAGACATTCTGTAAATACCCTTGGTACAGTAGAGAGTCCAAAAGGCAAGGCACAGAACTGAAAATGCCAAGAAGCCACACAGAAACTTAAAAACTTCCTGCAGCTGACATGGTTGGGAATGTGCAAGTATGCATCTTTGATATCCAAAGAGGCCAAGAAAGCCTGCGGCAGAATAAGAGGGAACAAAGTTTGAAGAGTTAACATATGGAAGGGTGGGTACCTTCAGGAAGGTGTTGAGATGAGACAGATCCAAAATGGATCTCCAAGGACCATTCTTTCCGGCCACTAGGTGCATTCTGGAGTAGAAACCTCTTCCTTTTTGACCTTGAGGAACTTCCTGAATGGTTGCTTGTCTTCATAGGTCCAGAAGTACCTCTGGAAAGGAGGGTAGTTGTTCCTTTGATGGTTGAGAAGTGCCCCTGAAGGAAGGCAGGGAATCCCATACCAGAAAGTACCCTTTCTGAATGGCAGAGAGAACCCCAAGAGTCTTGAGTTATGCTTTCCCAGACTGGCAGAGACAGAGAGAGGTGCTGGAAAAGCAGAACGCGGGTGAGGTGGTTTGGGCAGTCAGAGGGAGTCAGACTTGTCTGTCTGGAAAGGGCCGCTTTTGAGCCAAACTTGCAGGGGTAGCCCTAGACTGCTGAGGCCTTATACCATTTTTTGTTTGTTTTAGGTAGAAGGGGGTGGGAGTGCCTATGTACAAAAGCAGTTTTTGCTGGGTAATTTCACTGAAATTTAAGCAATGGCAAGACAAACGTGTTTCAATTCTTGCAATTCCTTTCCCTTTTCCTGCAGAGATTTAAATAAATTAGCAGCTCCAAGGCCAGACAATGCAGATTTGTACAAAGGGGACTCCATAAGCTTAGATTTAATGTCCTCTGGTAATGGCTGGAGTCTTAACCAAGAGAATCTCCGAAAGACAGAGCCATAGTCACCTGCCCTGACAGAATCCTCTGCAGGATCACAGCTGCATTTGATATAGTGGGCTACCTGTGAGGAGGCTCCATGCAAGGATGCAGCCAAGCTTTTATTGTCCGAGTCCGGCAAATCAGAAATGACCTGAGAGAGATGAGACAGAAGCTCTAGGGCAAAACTGGTAACGTGTGTTTGGTAATTAATGGCTCTAAATGCCAAGGTGGCTGAAGTGTACACTTTCTTGCCCAGCCTTTCCAGGAAACTGCTGTTCTTATTTGAAGAAAGAAGAGAGGTTGAAGGCAGTAAACCTGGATGTTTTGTCTGAGGCCAATGAAATAACCAATGGGTCTGCTGAAGGACATTTAAATAGGAACTTACAGTCCTCAGGGACCTTCTAAAATCGGTCAGGATTCTTAGGGGCAGGAGGCTGGGAATCAGGGCCTTGGAAGCAGAGGCAAAGGCATTTGAAAGGCCGGTAACACAGATGGAATAACTGAAGGGCTGGCTGATTCCACTTGCAGAAGGTCGTAGTATCTCTTTTGTACTTCAAATACTTGAGTGCTATCCCATTTGAAATGATCTCTCATTTTGACTAGGGTCTCACCAAAAGAGAGTTCTTCCATGGGTGAGTCAGTTCCATTGGAGTCCTCTTCCAGGGAAGAGTAGTCTAGAGGGGCGGGGGGTTGTGAGGAAAAGGCCAGAGATTCTTCTTCTGAGGATGCCTTTCATCTGAAGAAATCTCTTCCCTAACTCTTATGTGGAGATGCTGTACAGGGTGGAGTAGGGACTGAAACACCTAATGGGGGCTTAAGGGCCATAAAGGCCTTGAAAAGACCATGGGCAAATTGTTCCCAGTCACTGTGAGGTTCCTTAGAAGGGGACAAATTGTTTAGTTTTCTGTTTCTTCTTCTGATGCAGGTCTGCCCTATGTAACATGGGGGGCCCAGACTTAGACCTACATTCAATAATATCCAAGTGAATGTCCTCCTGCACCAGGATCTGAGGTATCCCCTTATGGCCTTCGGTTATTATGAGCCTTAATCCCCTGTACATCCAAGACAGATGCCTGCTCTGCCTCTGAGGACATGCCTGTGATCGGATACAAGGTGGTCTCAACATTGAGCTTGGCCTGTGATCCAGAATCGGGAACCGTACATATCACCTGACTCTCATCTGCCTCAGGAGGAACGTCCATAGTAAGAGACGCAGCAGAAGCTTCAGGCCTCTGCTTTTTGGCCTTCCACTTAGCAACCGACTCGAACTTGGGCCCCGAAGATCCCTCCACTGAGCTTTTGGCTAGTAACTTTAAGCACCGGTTTTCCAAGCCAAGGAGGAACGTCTACTTCTTAGGATCTTGGGCACAAAGACCTGGCAAATGGGACAGGATGGGTAGGCCCTAGGCAGAACAAACAATGACTGACTAAAGTCCCTGTCACTATAACTTATGCCTGGCTTACTGATCAATCTCAGACCCAAACCTAATGAACTTGCTGCACACATCCGCAAATCAAATGTAACTAGAGCTATCCATTCTAGGGACCCAAATATGGCCTGCAACTTTAACAGAACATGCTGGAAGGACATATTTGTCTCCCACCGACTGCCGTGTCTTTGGAATAGGTTACCAATTCATGTGAGACAGAGCACCTATACGACACTGTTCAAAAGGAACCTGGACGAATGGATGGGGCAGCATACATTCTTACCAGGGATAGTGCCCACAACCCTCCTGGACAAGGGCAGTCATTACTAAATACAATCCTGGGTATTGACTACCGTATCTATGGTATTACATTGGGTTGAAACTTCTAGGCTTGAAATGATCACTGGGTTAATAGCCTACTAAACTCCTACGACCTTATGAAAATGGCTATCTTTATGTGGAATTTGTCTTCCACACTGGTATTTGCCTTTTTTGAATGACATGAACCCTACCACAAAATAGTAGCAAAAGAAACAAGATCTCCCCACTGGGGCACTTATGTGAGAAAATCGCTAAAACACAGCAGACCGATGTTCGGACTGGTGGTAGAGAAGATCTGGGGGTAGGTGCGTACGTCACTTTTATGGCATACATATGAAAACAGCTATGTGCGACGTACTATGCATCCTACAGTAGTGAAAGATTTGTATACTGGCTGACATTGGGTCACCTATGTCAGAGAACTTCCTGATGTTAAGAATACTGCAACAGATGAATAGAAGGACATCATCTAAGGCAACACAGTAATGGAGAAAGGAGATTCTGCTGATAAGGCTGACTGCAATTTTTGGGATACAGAGAATAGGCAAGAGGGGGCAGGAATTTACAGAAGAAGCTGGCAAATGAACCAAGGTATTGGGAACAAATAATTAGAGAGGGAAAGGTAATTGAATGGGAAGAGGAAAAGACAACATTTGGACTGCAGGCTAGAGACAGTCTTCCCTATCAGGAACTGATATCAGAATATAGGCAAATAGAAAGGGATAGGGGGATCCTAAATCAAAGACTTGGCACAGACTGAGATTTTAATTGACTAGAACAGAAGCTGCATTTGAAAAAAGGAAAATTAGAAGGACATACAAAATACTGCATGATAACTATAAGAATCAATCAGAGGAGATCAGAAAAGATTGGGAAGTGATATCAGATGAGCAATTGACAAAAAAAAACAATGGTAGAACATAGGTATGGCCCCCAAATACGCAACAAAATCTAAAAGATTTAGGATTTTTGTCTGGAAGTGTTTGCATGGGTACTTTTATACCCCAAGCAGACTTTTCCACAGGTCACTGGCAAATGCTGGAGTTGTAATGGAGAAGAAAGAGGTACGTGGGAACTATGTTCTCAGGGTATAACAAGTTGGTAGACTTTAAATATTTCATACACAGTACTCCATCAGGAATACTGGGTAAGCAAATAAGTTTAATTAAGGAAATTATTCTTTGAGGTGGGACACAGATCTAAATTGCCTAGACACAGTACGGCCTTGTTAAGTTGAATTCTGATGGCTGCCAAAAAGCAATTACTAGAAAATAGAAATTAAAGTATAAACCAACCATACTTGAAGTAGTGAATATTGTAACAGAAGTAAAAGAAAAAGTGGGATCTTTAGAAAAGAGCAGGAGTAAATTATATAGAAAAAATGAAAATCATGGGAACAATACATGCAGAAAAATGTTTTGGTGGAGAAATGAGTTTTAAGAGAAGGCAGGAATTGAACAATTTATGTAATGTTGGTTTGATTATACTGTATAGAATAATAAATGTGATGTATAATGTTTACAAATTTGAACTTCTTAATATGGTTTAATTACTTTTATATAAATGCAAGTTTGCCTGTGTCACAAGTGATAATTCAATAAAGGTGTTTTTGAAAAAAAATAGCTCTGCTCCTCTTAATCCCTCCTAAAACTGGAGACTTTTTGGAAGAAAGGAGGTAAACTACATTGAATAAATGACAAAGAACTGCATTTTTTTCCCTTCTGAAATTGTACATTATTCACATGTTCTTATTCTGTAAATGTCTCAGGTTAATAGTACTAATATTTAATGTACCTCTGGTTATTTCTGTATTTGTCCCCGATTCAGTAAGAGGTATGGGTAAAGGTTTGGGAAATTCCTTCTTTAACAGCTCACAGTACCTTCTGAGGGACTGAGAAAGTTCAGTGTTCTCCCACTGAAAACACTGGCACATTCTGTGGAAATAGTCTTAGAAAAAAACACCTCAACCCAACAGGGAGAATCAGAAACTTCAGCCCTCCTGAGTTTGAATCAGAAAACTGAGGATAAAACTCTGTATCTGTTTCTTCATCTTCCTGTCTAGATTCAGAATCTTGCATCTCTTCAGCAAAAGAGGTATTCCCCCCTTTTTTATCAGAAACCACCATTTAAGAAGAGTCAATAGCCTGAATTAAACCCGAAGCCAGACCCAGTAAAATACTCCAGTCTAAGGAAATATGAGAAGGAGTAGATACATGTTTAGTTTTTTTGTTTCTTTTTTGCAGGCACAATGGGGCCAACAGTATTATTAATGGAGGCAGCAGCTTCCCCAAGGATGGACAGAACATTCTGACCAAACAAGGAAGTCTTCCCTGTTCCATTTCCCAGGACTGATAACAGTAGCTCTACCTTGCCCACTGAAGGGAACCCAATAGCTACAGAGGATGGCCTAGATCCCAGGTCCATAATGGATGCAGGTGTGACACCAAAGGGATCTAGGGGTAAAAGTTGAGTAATCTGAGGAACACGCTACAGCCCCAGCAAAGTCACCACCTGTGGCTCATGCAAACTTCTAACTTTTTCATTTTGTGGCTGGAAGAAGGAATATATACACTGTAGAACTAGTAGTTTATTCCACTGCCAAGCCAAAAATGGTGCCACTTCTCTGGGGAAAATAAGAAGTAAAAACCAGTGGCAATGTAAAAAAGTCTAAGAGTTACATTTTTTCACAAAAAAAAAATAAATAAATAAAAAGCACTTGCTAGGCATAAAAAAAGTAAAATAAATAATTAAAAACAATTCTTTTTCTGTGGAAAAAATTGCTTTGAACAACTTTAAACAGACAGGAAAAAAGCGTGCTCCCATTTAAAACTAGTTAAGTCCGATTCCAGTCCATTTAACCACAAACTTCTACCTTAACCATACCGTTTCTAAACAAGAAAGTACAATAAAGCAAAAATTATTTAATGTGGAAGGTTTTCCCCCAAAGGGAACTTGTCTGCTCAGCAAAGGAACAGCAAAAGCTGACTGTTGATCCTCAAAAGCCTGCAGAGGGACACTCTCTTGAACTGCAGGAAAGCTGTGAAGGGCTTGGCACTTAAACTTACCTTTTTAATCAGCTCAGCTTGAGCTGACTAATCATTTGAGTGGGTGGAAGGTGCTCTGAAGCTTTGGAAGCTGGCCAGATGTTATATTCTTGGTAGGATATAACCCATATAAACTCAAGCTACTGCAGCAATGATCAATACAATGAGAATTTTAAGTCCTTCTTCAGTTACATTATACGTGCAAGAAACAAACCTAGCAGTGTTTAGAATTAATCCAAAAATACACCACCCACTATAATCCAGCTGATAATACTAAACATCTTATCAAGCAAATTTAGTGAAAACTTTACCCTGGAGACCATTATCCCATACCCACAAATTCACAAATCTTCTGCGCCTCTCCTAACATCACAAAGGCGCATGCGCTGACAGTACTGTACGAGACCGTAAATACCGCCATCACTATGGTACTGGCTAATTTCACTTCGATGCCTCAAAAACAGTGTTAAATATGTCTTGTTCTAAGCTCTCCTCAAAATGGTTAAATTAACATGCAGGATATGTCTCCAAAATATGGTGGAAGCAATGGTGATACCACCAAAGGTGTAGCTAGTCATACTTAGTAAATGTGCTGTTAATGTTGTCAAATGTTTGCCTCCTCTCCACAAAACCACACTGATACATATCCATCAATTATGTCAACACCTTTGCCATTCTTTTAGCAATTATAGACAAACATGTTACAATCATGGCTGAGAACTGAAAGGGCCTTTGTGAAGCTAGAACCAATGGATCTTTACTGGTTAACTGCAACTTTATTATAAAACAAAGCATTTCAGTTTTCAGGACATATAACCTAGTTAAAAGGGTTGGTATTTTAAGTCCACAATTCTATTTGCAAGTGTTCGATTTGTAGTTATGTATTTTCTTCTTTTGGTAAAATTAATAATATAGGCTATTTCTCTAGGAAGGTTTTTAATTGTAGTAGTGAGGGTGTTTATTTATGCCTGGAGATGCTACTGTGAGCTTTTTTTATACTGGGGAGACCAAAAGGTCTTTTAGAGTTAAACTACAGGAGCATCTCAGGGACATTAAAAATAATAAAGTTGAAAGCCCTGTGGCAGCTCATTATGCATTATGTCATGGGGGGATGGCAGGTGTTTAAGGGGTACTAATTTGGAAAAGGTAGAAGGTTATTATACTGCTGAGATGCAAAAATAAGTTATGGTCTTACCATAACATTCCATCTGTGTTACTGATCTTCATTCATTCATGACGGATGGGTCTTGGTTCTGTCCTCGAAACCGACTCGGCTGATATAACAAGCTCGTGCCAGCCAAAAACTCTCGAGCTAAGGTTACCCATAGTGTCCCTCTCCTCAGATTGAGTTTGCCCATAAGGAAAGGAAAGCGGAGGCTTTGTCTGAGCAAATGCCCCATCATGTAACCAGGACCAAATCCGAACCTCCAGGAGTCTTTCGGAAGGGGTAGGAGGTTGGGATGTCATAAGTGAAAGAAAATCAACAACACAAATGGAACGTTATGGTAAGAACATAACTTCTTTACCTGATGATGTTAATTTTCATTCATTCATGATGTATGGGACAGAGTACCTAGCTACATTAAGTCCTGGGAGGCCCTTTGGAAGGATATTCCTGAGCACCACTGTGCCAAAGGATGCTCTTCCCCTGGATACCAAATCCAATTTGTAATGAGTGATAAAAATATGAGGGGGTAGCCCAAGTGGCTGCTGTGTGTAAATGTCATTCAAAGAAGCTCTGGAATGAAAGGCCACCAAAGTAGCAACTAATCTGGTTGAATGCATCTTGATTTTACTTGTTGAACGTATCTGATTATGTTGATAGACAAAGGAGATGCAGTCTCACAGCCATTTCACCAAGGTGACTTTGGAAACAGATTTTTCCCAACTTGGGTCCTGAAAAAGATGGGAACAATTGATCAGATTTTTGGAAAGATGTAGTCCTAAGCAGAAACATAATCGTCTATGTACATCCAATAGATGCAAACAATACTCTCCTTTATTAGAAAAATTTGGTAAGAAAACTGGCAGGTCAACGGAATGATTAATATTTAACTCCGAGACAACCATGGGTAGAAAGGAAGGGTTAGTCCAAAGAGATACTCTGTCTTTGTGGAAAACTATGCGAGGACATTTTACACATAAGGCCTGTAAATCTAGATATTCTTCTCGCCGAGGTAAGGGCTACCAAGAATAAAGTCTTCCAAGACAAGAATTTTATATTGCAAGTGGCAGCAGGCTCAAAGGGATGACAAGTTGAAGTTTGTAGGACTAGTGTCAAATTCCAAAGTTCAATGGGCTCTTTGAAAGGCGGTGACTCCTTTCAATAAAGTTTTACTGAGACGAGATATTAATGATAAAGCTTGGAAATCGTTACAGAAGTTTGAGACAGCTGGTAAATGGACCCAGACCATAGAAGCTGATGCTCCTGAAGGGAGCAAGGTTGACAAATACACCAACACTGAATTAATTGGAGCTGAAAAGGGGTCTAAACCTTTTCCTCGAGACCAAAAAACAAATCTGTTCCATTTACTACAATAATTGTTTCTACTGGATGGTTTATGGGAAGCCACAAGTATTTTTCATACAGGGGAAGATAGTTTACTTAGGCTGGCAATTACCAGAAGTCGAGGTACCAAGCTATCAACTTAAGGCAAGATAGGTTTGGGTGGATCAACCACCTGAGGGTGAAAGAGTAATCTCGGAGTTGGATTCAGAGTCCATGGTCAGTGAACCAGGTGAGGCCAAAGGAAAGGGAAGCAGACTTGTCAGGGCCAACAGGGTGCAATGAGGATTACTTTTCTTCTCAACTGAAGTGCATTCTTTAGAAATTGTGTAATCAGAGGAAAGGCAAAGAAGGCATAAAGCAGTCCTCGAGGGCAACTGTGTAGTAGAGCATCCCTTGGGGACTCCCCCTGAGGGGAGATTAAGGCAAAGTAGCTGTTGCATTTGTGGTTGATGGGAGACGCAAAAAGATCGCAGCAGGGCAACCCCAGTGATGGAAATTCTCCTTCGCTACTTCAGGATTGAGAGACCACTCGTGAGGCAGGATAATGTATATGCTCAATTTGTCCGCATTCACACTGGAATTCCCGGGAATGTGCATTGCTACCAGAAAGCGGTAGGAGGCTATCGCCCATTATCAAACTTTCATGGCTTCCCGACACAATGGGTGGGATCTGGTTTCCCCCCTGTTTGTTGATATACCAGACGACCGACATGCTGTCCAAGTAGATAGCAACTGTCCCTGATGGGAGGGCAGATTGGAATGCTTGCAATGCCAGAAGCACCATCCTCAGTTCTAGGAAATTGATATGCAAATTGGGCTCTAAGGGGGACCAAGTGCCTTGGACGCTATTTCCCTGAAAATGCTCCCCCCAGCCCATCAGGGATGCATCCGTGGTCACTATGGCCTTGGGCTGAGAGGGTAAGAAGGGACGACTCCATAATTCCATTTCTGGCTTCATCCACCAATTCAGACCCTGCTTGCAGCCATTCATTATGCGGACTGGGTAAGACATGGGATGTGTCAATAGGGACCACTGTGTCACTAAGAGCCATTGTAGTAATCTCATATGGAGTCTTGCAAGAGGAACTATAGTTAATCATTGCTGCCACAAAGACTGAACGAGCTGGGACTTTCTCTTGATCGAGTATCTCTCGGAGTTGAGATCTTAGTTTCTGAAGCCTGTGAAGAGGAAGGGTGAATAGGCAAGACCTTGTGTCGAAAGTTGCTCCTATGAATTCTAGGCTTTCAGCAGGTACTAGGTTTGGCTTCTCTTCTTTTACTGAGATCCTTAGGAGTCACGCTAGTTGTAGAGTGTAGTGCAAGGCAAGAAGCAGTAGATGCTTGGTGGGGGCGGTAAGCAGACAATAGTCTACATATGGAAACACTCAGAATCCTTGCAGTCTCAAGTGACCTGTTACTACTGCCATACATTTGGTGAACACTCTGGGGGCTGTGGAGAGACCAAAGGGTAGCACTCGAAATTAGGAGTGTCCGACTCCCAGCCAGAAGTGGAGATGTGCTCTGGAGCATTTGTCCGTCCATTTTTACATGGTACTACGGATCCTGAAGATCTATCGAGCACATCTTATTTTCAGAAACTGGAGGATAGACTGAACCATGACCATCCGGAATTTGGTCTGTGACAAACTTGTTTAGGATGCTGAGGTCCAAAATTGGCCTCCAGTCCCCTGCCTTTTTTAGAAGTAAAAAGAACCTTGAGTAAAATCCGGACTCTATTGGCCTGGTGGGACTATATGGATGAACCTTTTTTGGAGCAGCTTTTGAATTTCTCATGCTGCTGCATCTCTCTGATTGGGTGAAACGATTGGGATTCACCTTTGCAGACTCAGATTAACTCATTAACCCCGAGTACCGTCTCACAGCGACTCTGTGCTTACATCCGAGCGCGCTGTGAGACGGTAGTAATTATATGCAGTTACAGCCGAGTCCCTTCCACAAGCGCATCTAACTTTACAGCTATTTTGTAGCTCCACTGTTGAAAAATAAGTCGAAAAAGTACCTGAACATTTTCTGGTACTTTCTCATCTTACTTTTCATTGTGGAGTTACCCAATGTTTATATTTAACATTTCGGAGAAAATCAGCTGTAAGTAGAAGTAACTGCAGTGTCACTTTAATAGCCAAAGCTTTTAATGTCAGACACTTGCGGTTATAAATATAACTGCTGTCCTTCATACCAGTTATGTAAGTGGAAAATTGTGCTGAAGTCAACCTTAGTTAAGTGTGTACTCTGAGAGGTCAGTTTGTTTATAAATACACTGTTTTGTCAACTTTGCGCCTAGTCAACCTAGCTGGATCTTTTCGTTAATCCAATTTATAGGAATACGGGCTTTGGTGTAGCTGTGAACCTTGTGTAGGTCAATCTTTAGTTGCACAGAACATACCTGCATTACAAAAAACAAAAAAAAAAAACAGTTTTGCAGAGTTTGTTGAACTTGTCAGACACCCTTCTGTAGAATGTTGTACCGGGATTTTTTGTACTGTTAGTAAGTGAATTGTAGTCAGCGCTTGTTAAACCTTGACCTCTTTCCTCATCCACTGCCAATGTTAGCCGATTCTGAGTTAGGAGAAAAACAACAGCATAATAGCAATCTTCGATCAGGTTCGTTTGTAGGAAAGTATCAAAAATCAGTTGGAAACGGTTGTGCTTTTTCTGAGCCATGGTTTGTCAGATTTTGGCCAGCACAGTTGAAATGTAATGTAACTGCAATTTTGGCAGAAATGCAC